>NW_027621368.1:0-150000 GCF_964198595.1 Lampetra fluviatilis | reverse complement strand
GGGTCTCTGTGAGTTTCTGTGGGTCTCTGTGGGTCTCTGTGTGTCTCTGTGGGTCTCTGTGGGTCTCTGTGAGTCTCTGTGGGTGTCTGTGAGTCTCTGTGGGTCTCTGTGGGTCTTTGTGGGTCTCTGTGAGTCTCTGTGGGTCTCTGTGGGTCTCTGTGGGTCTCCTGGTCTCTGTGAGTCTCTGTGGGTCTCTGTGGGTCTCTGTCAGTCTCTGTGTGTCTTTGTGTGTCTCTGTGGGTCTCTGTGTGTCTCTGTGAGTCTCTGTGGGTCCCTGTGGGTCTCTGTGAGTCTATGTGGGTCTCTGTGAGTCTCTGTGGGTCTCTGTGGGTCTCCTGGTCTCTGTGGGTCTCTGTGGGTCTCTGTGAGTCTCTGTGGGTCTCTGTGTGTCTCTGTGGGTCTCTGTGGGTCTCCTGGTCTCTGGGTCTCTGTGAGTCTCTGTGGGTCTCTGTGGGTCTCTGTGAGTCCCTGTGGGTCTCTGTGGGTCTCTGTGTGTCTTTGTGTGTCTCTGTGGATCTCTGTGAGTCTCTGTGGGTCTCTGTGGGTCTCTGTGAGTCTCTGTGAGTCTCTGTGGGTCTCTGTGAGTCTCTGTGGGTCTCTGTGGGTCTCTGTGGATCTCTGTGTGTCTCTGTGGGTCTCTGTGTGTCTCTGTGTGTCTCTGTGTGTCTCTGTGTGTCTCTGTGGGTCTCTGTGGGTCTCTGTGTGTCTCTGTGGGTCTCTGTGTGTCTCTTTGTGTCTCTGTGTGTCTCTGTGGGTCTCTGTGGGTCTCTGTGGGTCTCTGTGTGTCTCTGTGTGTCTCTGTGTGTCTCTGTGGGTCTCTGTGGGTCTCTGTGGGTCTCTGTGTGTCTCTGTGGGTCTCTGTGTGTCTCTGTGGGTCTCTGTGTGTCTCTGTGGGTCTCTGTGTGTCTCTTTGTGTCTCTGTGGGTCTCTGTGTGTCTCTGTGTGTCTCTGTGGGTCTCTGTGTGTCTCTGTGTGTCTCTGTGGGTCTCTGTTTGTCTCTGTGTGTCTCTGTGTGTCTCTGTGGGTCTCTGTGTGTTTCTGTGGGTCTCTGTGGGTCTCTGTGTGTCTCTGTGGGTCTCTGTGTGTCTCTGTGGGTCTCTGTGTGTCTCTGTGTGTCTCTGTGTGTCTCTGTGGGTCTCTGTGTGTCTCTGTGGGTCTCTGTGGGTCTCTGTGGGTCTCTGTGTGTCTCTGTGGGTCTCTGTGTGTCTCTGTGGGTCTCTGTGGGTCTCTGTGTGTCTCTGTGGGTCTCTGTGGGTCTCTGTGTGTCTCTGTGGGTCTCTGTGTGTCTCTGTGGGTCTCTGTGGGTCTCTGTGTGTCTCTGTGGGTCTCAGTGGGTCTCAGTGTGTCTCTGTGTGTCTCTGTGTGTCTCTGTGTGTCTCTGTGGGTCTCTGTGTGTCTCTGTGTGTCTCTGTGTGTCTCTGTGTGTCTCTGGGTCTCTGTGTGTCTCTGTGTGTCTCTGTGGGTCTCTGTGGGTCTCTGTGTGTCTCTGTGGGTCTCTGTGTGTCTCTGTGGGTCTCTGTGGGTCTCTGTGTGTCTCTGTGGGTCTCAGTGGCTCTCAGTGGGTCTCAGTGGGTCTCAGTGGGTCTCAGCTGAGTGGGTCTCAGCTGGGTGGGGCCTGCACTGGGACAACACAAGATGTTTGTTCGCGATTGTCTCCCAAAATGAGAACGGGCGCCGACATTTGCCCAAGTTCTGCGATCCTATAGTGACAGATGGTTCTCTCTCCCCTATAGCCAACCTCCAATCACCCACCCACCCCACCTACCCACCCAACCCACCCACCCCACCTACCCACCCACCCACCTACCCACCCACCTACCCACCCACCCCACCTACCCACCCACCCCACCCACCTACCTACCCACCCACCCCACCTACCCACCCACCCCACCCACCTACCCACCCACCCCACCTACCCACCTACCCACCCACCCCACCTACCCACCCACCTACCCACCCACCTACCCACCCACCTACCCACCTACGTACCCACCCACCCCACCTACCCACCCACCTACCCACCCACCCCACCCACCTACCCACCCACTTAACCCACCTACCCCCCCCCCGTGTTTACCACAGGTTCGCAATGGCCAGCTCCCACCATCACCACCATCACCACCATCACCATCACCTACATCGCATCCTCCTCCTCCCCGTACTCCTGTTTGGCGGAGTGCGGTGCGGCGATGGTGGCGGCGATGGTGGCGTTGGTGGTGACGGTGGTGGTGACGGTGGTGGTGGCGGTGGTGGCGGTGGTGGTGGCGGTGGTGGCGGTGGTGGTGGTGGTGGTGGTGGAGGGTCGCGGGGGCCCCAGGTGGTGTGGGCCGTGAACGCTGGAGGTGGCGCCCACACCGACTCACAGGGGATTCGCTACCAGGCCGACCCCCTGGATGGCAAAGTGGGGACAGGTGAGTGGTGGGTGAGTGGGTGGGTGGGTGAGTGGGTGGGTGAGTGAGTGGGTGAGTGGGTGAGTGAGTGAGTGGGTGAGTGGGTGAGTGGGTGAGTGAGTGAGTGGGTGAGTGAGTGAGTGGGTGAGTGAGTGAGTGGGTGGGTGGGTGAGTGGGTGAGTGGGTGAGTGAGTGAGTGGGTGAGTGAGTGGGTGAGTGAGTGAGTGGGTGGGTGGGTGGGTGAGTGGGTGGGTGGGTGAGTGGGTGGGTGGGTGAGTGAGTGGGTGGGTGGGTGGGTGGGTGGGTGGGTGAGTGAGTGGGTGGGTGGGTGGGTGAGTGAGTGGGTGGGTGGGTGGGTGGGTGAGTGAGTGAGTGGGTGGGTGGGTGGGTGAGTGAGTGAGTGAGTGGGTGGGTGGGTGGGTGAGTGAGTGAGTGGGTGGGTGGGTGAGTGAGTGTGTGAGTGGGTGAGTGAGTGGGTGAGTGGGTGGGTGGGTGAGTGGGTGGGTGAGTGGGTGGGTGAGTGGGTGGGTGAGTGGGTGGGTGAGTGGGTGAGTGAGTGAGTGGGTGAGTGGGTGAGTGAGTGGGTGAGTGAGTGAGTGAGTGAGTGGGTGGGTGGGTGGGTGAGTGGGTGAGTAGGTGAGTGAGTGAGTGGGTGGGTGAGTGAGTGGGTGAGTGAGTGAGTGGGTGGGTGAGTGAGTGGGTGGGTGGGTGAGTGAGTGGGTGGGTGGGTGAGTGAGTGGGTGGGTGGGTGAGTGAGTGGGTGGGTGAGTGAGTGGGTGGGTGGGTGGGTGAGTGAGTGTGTGAGTGGGTGAGTGAGTGGGTGAGTGGGTGGGTGAGTGGGTGGGTAAGTGAGTGGGTGGGTGGGTGAGTGGGTGGGTGGGTGAGTGGGTGGGTGGGTGGGTGAGTGAGTGAGTGAGTGGGTGAGTGGGTGGGTGAGTGGGTGGGTGGGTGGGTGAGTGAGTGGGTGGGTGGGTGGGTGGGTGAGTGAGTGGGTGAGTGAGTGGGTGAGTGAGTGGGTGAGTGAGTGGGTGAGTGAGTGGGTGAGTGGGTGAGTGAGTGGGTGAGTGAGTGAGTGGGTGAGTGAGTGGGTGAGTGAGTGAGTGAGTGAATGAGTGAGTGAGTGAGTGGGTGAGTGAGTGAGTGAGTGAGTGAATGAGTGAGTGAGTGAGTGAATGAGTGAGTGGGTGAGTGGGTGAGTGAGTGAGTGAGTGAATGAGTGAGTGAGTGAGTGAGTGGGTGAGTGAGTGAATGAGTGAGTGGGTGAGTGAGTGGGTGAGTGAGTGGGTGAGTGAGTGAGTGGGTGAGTGAGTGAGTGAATGAGTGAGTGAGTGAGTGGGTGAATGAGTGAGTGGGTGAATGAGTGAGTGGGTGAGTGAGTGAATGAGTGAGTGAATGAGTGAGTGAGTGGGTGAGTGAATGAGTGGGTGAGTGAGTGAATGAGTGAGTGAGTGAATGAGTGAGTGAGTGAGTGGGTGAGTGAGTGAGTGAGTGAGTGAATGGGTGAGTGAGTGATTGAGTGGGTGGGTGAGTGGGTGAGTGGGTGAGTGAGTGAGTGAATGAGTGAGTGAGTGAGTGGGTGAGTGAGTGAGTGAGTGAGTGAGTGAATGAGTGGGTGAGTGAGTGAGTGAGTGAGTGAGTGAGTGAATGGGTGAGTGAGTGAATGGGTGAGTGAGTGAATGAGTGGGTGGGTGAGTGGGTGAGTGGGTGAGTGAGTGAATGAGTGAGTGAGTGAGTGAGTGAATGAGTGAGTGGGTGAGTGAGTGAGTGAGTGAATGGGTGAGTGAGTGAATGAGTGGGTGGGTGAGTGGGTGAGTGAGTGAATGAGTGGGTGGGTGAGTGGGTGAGTGGGTGAATGAGTGAGTGAGTGAGTGAGTGAGTGAATGAGTGAGTGAGTGAGTGAGTGAGTGAATGAGTGGGTGAGTGGGTGAGTGGGTGAATGAGTGAGTGAATGAGTGGGTGGGTGAATGAGTGAGTGAGTGAGTGGGTGAGTGGGTGAGTGGGTGAGTGGGTGAGTGGGTGAGTGAGTGAGTGAGTGAATGAGTGAGTGAATGAGTGGGTGGGTGAATGAGTGAGTGAGTGAGTGGGTGAGTGGGTGAATGAGTGAGTGAATGAGTGGGTGGGTGAATGAGTGAGTGAGTGAGTGGGTGAGTGAGTGAATGAGTGAGTGAGTGAATGAGTGAGTGAGTGAGTGGGTGAGTGAGTGAATGAGTGAGTGAATGAGTGAGTGAGTGGGTGAGTGAATGAGTGAGTGAATGAGTGAGTGAATGAGTGAGTGAGTGAGTGAGTGAATGAGCGAGTGAGTGAATGAGTGAGTGAGTGGGTGAGTGAGTGAGTGAGTGAGTGGGTGAGTGAGTGAGTGAGTGAATGAATGAGTGAGTGAGTGAGTGGGTGAGTGAGTGAGTGAGTGAATGAGTGAGTGAATGAGTGAGTGAGCGAATGAGTGAGTGAGTGAGTGAGTGAATGAATGAGTGAGTGAGTGAATGAGTGAGTGAGTGAGTGAGTGAATGAGTGAGTGAATGAGCGAGTGAGTGAATGAGTGAGTGAGTGGGTGAGTGGGTGAGTGAATGAGTGAGTGAGTGAATGAGTGAGTGGGTGAGTGGGTGAGTGAATGAATGAGTGAGTGAGTGAGTGAATGAATGAGTGAGTGGGTGAATGAGTGAGTGAATGAGTGAGTGAATGAGTGAGTGAGTGAATGAGTGAGTGAGTGAGTGAGTGAATGGGTGAGTGAGTGAATGAGTGAGTGGGTGAGTGGGTGAGTGGGTGAGTGAATGAGTGAGTGAATGAGTGAGTGGGTGAGTGAATGAGTGAGTGAGTGAGTGAATGAGTGAGTGAGTGAGTGGGTGAGTGAGTGAGTGAATGAGTGAGTGAGTGAGTGAATGAGTGAGTGAGTGGGTGAGTGAGTGAGTGAATGAGCGAGTGAGTGAGTGAGTGAGTGAATGAGTGAGTGAATGAGTGAGTGAGTGAGTGAGTGGGTGAGTGAGTGAGTGAGTGAGTGAGTGAATGAGTGAGTGAGTGAATGAGTGAGTGAGTGAGTGAGTGGGTGAATGAGTGAGTGGGTGAGTGAATGAGTGGGTGGGTGAATGGGTGAGTGGGTGAGTGGGTGAGTGAATGAGTGAGTGAGTGAATGAGTGAGTGAATGAGTGAATGAGTGAATGAGTGAATGAGTGAGTGAGTGAGTGAATGAGTGGGTGAGTGGGTGAGTGAGTGAATGGGTGAGTGAGTGAGTGAGTGAATGAGTGAGTGAGTGAATGAGTGGGTGAGTGGGTGAGTGGGTGGGTGAATGAGTGAGTGAGTGAATGAGTGAGTGGGTGAGTGGGTGAGTGAGTGAATGAGTGAGTGAATGAGTGAGTGAGTGAGTGAATGAGTGAGTGGGTGAGTGGGTGAGTGAGTGAATGAGTGAGTGAGTGAGTGAATGAGTGGGTGAGTGGGTGAGTGAGTGAATGGGTGAGTGAGTGAGTGAGTGAATGAGTGAGTGAGTGGGTGAGTGAGTGAATGGGTGAGTGAGTGAGTGAGTGAATGAGTGAGTGAGTGAGTGAGTGAGTGAATGAGTGAGTGAGTGAGTGAATGAGTGGGTGAGTGGGTGAGTGAGTGAATGAGTGAGTGAGTGAGTGAATGAGTGGGTGAGTGGGTGAGTGAGTGAATGGGTGAGTGAGTGAGTGAGTGAATGAGTGAGTGAGTGAATGAGTGAGTGGGTGAGTGGGTGGGTGAGTGAATGAGTGAGTGAGTGAGTGAGTGAGCGAGTGAGTTCCTACCTCCCCTCTCCCCCCCCCCCCCCCAGCGTCTGACTACGGCCGCCGCCTGCCCATCGCCCGAGTCTCCCCGCAGGACCAGGAGCTGTACCAGACGGAGCGCTGGGCCGACTCCTCCTTCGCCTACTCGGTGGCGCTCGCTCGCGACGGACACTACGTGCTCGTGCTCAAGTTCGCCGAGGTCTACTTCCTGCACTCGCAGGCCAAGGTGACGGGGGACGGGAGGTCGTGAGTGTGACGTGGTGAGTGACGTGGTGCTGTAGGTGTGTGACGTGGTGTGTGTGTGTGTGTGTAACGTGGTGTGTGTGACGTGGTGTGTGTGTGACATGTGTGACGTGTGAGTGTGTGTGTGACGTGGTGTGTGTGTGTGTGTGTGACGTGGTGTGTGTGTGTGTGTGTGGTGTGTGTGTGACGTGGTGTGTGTGTGTGAGTGTGTGACGTGGTGTGTGTGTGTGTGATGTGGTGTGTGTGTGTGTGAGTGTGTGACGTGGTGTGTGTGTGTGTGACGTGGTGTGTGTGTGTGACGTGGTGTGTGTGTGTGTGTGTGTGTAACGTGGTGTGTGTGTGACGTGGTGTGTGTGTGTGTGTGTGACGTGGTGTGTGTGTGTGGTGTGTGTGTGACGTGGTGTGTGTGAGTGTGTGACGTGGTGTGTGTGTGTGTGTGTAACGTGGTGTGTGTGACGTGGTGTGTGTGTGACATGTGTGACATGTGTGTGTGTGTGTGTGACGTGGTGTGTGTGTGTGTGTGTGACGTGGTGTGTGTGTGTGTGTGAGTGTGTGACGTGGTGTGTGTGTGACGTGGTGTGTGTGTGTGTGTGACGTGGTGTGTGTGTGTGTGTGGTGTGTGTGTGGTGTGTGTGTGGTGTGTGTGAGTGTGTGACGTGGTGTGTGTGTGACGTGGTGTGTGTGTGTGTGGTGTGTGTGTGACGTGGTGTGTGTGTGTGTGTGTGTGGTGTGTGTGTGTGGTGTGTGTGTGTGTGTGTAGGTGTTTGATGTGCGTGTAAATGGTCACGTGGTGGTTGGGGGGCTGGACATCTACGAGCGAGTGGGTCACAGCGCTGCCCTCGACGAGTCCGTGGGCTTCTCGCTGCTGCGGGGGAAGCTGTCTGTGGCCGGAGAGGCCTCCACCTACCAGGGCCTGCTCACCGTGGAGTTCGTCAAGGTGAGCGGGGGGGGGGGCCGTGCTCACCACTCACTCACTCACCACCCGCTCACTCACCCGCTCACTCACCCGCTCACCACCCGCTCACTCACTCACCCGCTCACCCGCTCACCTCCCGCTCACCACCCGCTCACCACCCGCTCACTCACCCGCTCACTCACCCACTCACTCATTCACCACCCGCTCACTCGCTCGCTCACCACCCACTCACTCACTCACCACCCACTCACTCACCACCCGCTCACTCACCACCCGCTCACTCACTCACTCACCACCCGCTCACTCACCCGCTCACTCACCACCCGCTCACTCACTCACTCACCACCCACTCACTCACCACCCGCTCACTCACTCACCCGCTCACTCACTCACCACCCGCTCACTCACTCACTCACCACCCACTCACTCACCACCCGCTCACTCACTCACCCGCTCACTCACTCACCACCCGCTCACTCACCACCCGCTCACTCACCACCCGCTCACTCACTCACTCACCACCCGCTCACTCACCACCCGCTCACTCACCACCCGCTCACTCACTCACCACCCGCTCACTCACTCACCCGCTCACTCACTCACCCGCTCACTCACCACCCGCTCACTCACCACCCGCTCACTCACTCACTCACCACCCGCTCACTCACTCACCACCCACTCACTCACTCACCACCCGCTCACTCACTCACTCACCACCCGCTCACTCACTCACCACCCGCTCACTCACTCACTCACCACCCGCTCACTCACTCACTCACCACCCGCTCACTCTCTCACTCACCACCCGCTCACTCACTCACTCACCACCCACTCACCACCCGCTCACTCACCACCCGCTCACTCACTCACTCACCACCCGCTCACTCACCACCCGCTCACTCACTCACTCACCACCCACTCACTCACCACTCGCTCACTCACCACCCGCTCACTCACTCACTCACTCACTCACCACCCACTCACTCACCACCCGCTCACTCACCACCCGCTCACCCACTCACTCACCACCCACTTACTCACCACCCGCTCACTCACTCACCCGCTCACTCACTCACCACCCGCTCACTCACCACCCGCTCACTCACTCACTCACCACCCGCTCACTCACCCGCTCACTCACCACCCGCTCACTCACTCACCACCCGCTCACTCACTCACTCACCACCCGCTCACTCACTCACCACCCGCTCACTCACTCACCACCCGCTCACTCACTCACTCACCACCCGCTCACTCACTCACTCACCACCCGCTCACTCACTCACTCACCACCCGCTCACTCACTCACTCACCACCCACTCACTCACCACCCGCTCACTCACTCACCCGCTCACTCACTCACCACCCGCTCACTCACCCGCTCACTCACCACCCGCTCACTCACCACCCACCCACTCACTCACTCACCACCCGCTCACTCACTCACTCACCACCCGCTCACTCACTCACCACCCGCTCACTCACTCACTCACCACCCACTCACTCACTCACCGCCCGCTCACTCACTCACTCACCACCCGCTCACTCACTCACTCACCACCCGCTCACTCACTCACTCACCACCCACTCACTCACCACCCGCTCACTCACCACCCACCCACTCACTCACTCACCACCCGCTCACTCACTCACTCACCACCCGCTCACTCACTCACCACCCGCTCACTCACTCACTCACCACCCGCTCACTCACTCACCACCCGCTCACTCACTCACTCACCACCCGCTCACTCACTCACTCACCACCCGCTCACTCACTCACTCACCACCCACTCACTCACCACCCGCTCACTCACCACCCGCTCACTCACTCACTCACTCACCACCCACTCACTCACCACCCGCTCACTCACCACCCGCTCACTCACTCACTCACCACCCACTCACTCACCACCCGCTCACTCACCACCCGCTCACTCACTCACTCACTCACCACCCACTCACTCACCACCCGCTCACTCACCACCCGCTCACCCACTCACTCACCACCCACTTACTCACCACCCGCTCACTCACAACCCGCTCACTCACTCACTCACCACCCGCTCACTCACCACCCGCTCACTCACTCACCCGCTCACTCACTCACCACCCGCTCACGCACCACCCGCTCACTCACCACCCGCTCACTCACTCACTCACCACCCGCTCACTCACTCACTCACCACCCGCTCACTCACTCACTCACCACCCGCTCACTCACTCACTCACCACCCGCTCACTCACTCACTCACCACCCGCTCACTCACTCACTCACCACCCGCTCACTCACTCACCACCCACTCACTCACCACCCGCTCACTCACTCACCCGCTCACTCACTCACCACCCGCTCACTCACCCGCTCACTCACCACCCGCTCACTCACCACCCACTCACTCACTCACTCACCACCCGCTCACTCACTCACTCACCACCCGCTCACTCACTCACCACCCGCTCACTCACTCACTCACCACCCACTCACTCACTCACCACCCGCTCACTCACTCACTCACCACCCGCTCACTCACTCACTCACCACCCGCTCACTCACTCACTCACCACCCGCTCACTCACTCACTCACCACCCGCTCACTCACTCACTCACCACCCGCTCACTCACTCACTCACCACCCGCTCACTCACTCACTCACCACCCGCTCACTCACCCGCTCACTCACCCGCTCACTCACCACCTTCTCACCGTGGAGTTCGTCAAGGTGAGCGGGGGGGGACCGTGCTCACCACCCGCTCACTCACCACCCACTCACTCACCACCCGCTCACCACCCGCTCACTCGCTCACTTACTCACTCACTCACCACCCACTCACTCACTCGCTCACTTACTCACTCACTCACTCGCTCGCTCACTCACCACCCGCTCACTCGCTCGATCGCTCGCTCACCACCCGCTCACTCGCTCGCTCACCACCCGCTCACTCACCACCCGCTCACTCACTCACCACCCGCTCACTCACCACCCGCTCACTCGCTCGCTCACCACCCACTCACTCACCACCCACTCACTCACCACCCGCTCACTCACCACCCGCTCACTCACCCACTCACCACCCACTCACTCACCACCCGCTCACTCGCTCGCTCACCACCCACTCACTTACCACCCGCTCACTCACCACCCGTCTCACTCGCTCGCTCACCACCCACTCACTCACCACCCACTCACTTACCACCCGCTCACTCACCACCCGTCTCACTCACTCACTCACCACCCACTCACTCACCACCCGCTCACTCACTCACCACCCACTCACTCACTCACTCGATCGCTCGCTCACCACCCGCTCACTCACTCACTCACCACCCACTCACTCACTCACCACCCACTCACTCACTCACCACCCACTCACTCACTCGATCGCTCGCTCACCACCCGCTCACTCGCTCGATCGCTCGCTCACCACCCGCTCACTCGCTCGCTCACCACCCACTCACTCACCACCCGCTCACTCACCACCCGCTCACCACCCGCTCACTCGCTCACTCACTCACTCACCACCCACTCACTCACTCACTCGCTCACTCACTCACTCACCACTCACTCACTCACTCACTCGCTCACTTACTCACTCACTCACCACCCACTCACTCACTAGCTCACTTACTCACTCACTCACTCACCACCCACTCACTCACTCACTCACTCGCTCACTTACTCACTCACTCACTCACCACTCACTCACTAGCTCACTTACTCACTCACTCACTCACCACCCACTCACTCACTCACTCACTCACTCGCTCACTTACTCACTCACTCACCACCCACTCACTCACTAGCTCACTTACTCACTCACTCGCTCGCTCACTCACCACTCGCCCGATCGCTCGCTCACTCGTTCACCACCCGCTCACTCACCACCCGCTCACCACTCACTCACCACCCGCTCACCACTCACTCACTCACTCGCTCGCTCACTCACCACCCGCTCACTCGCTCGATCGCTCGCTCACTCGTTCACCACCCGCTCACCACTCACTCACCACCCGCTCACCACTCACTCACTTACTCACTCACTCACTCGCTCGCTCACTCACCACCCGCTCACTCACCACCCGCTCACTCACCACCCGCTCACTCACTTACTCACTCACTCACCACCCGCTCACTCACCACCCGCTCACTCACCACCCGCTCACTCACCACCCGCTCACTCACTTACTCACTCACTCACCACCCACTCACTTGCTCGCTCACTCGCTCACTCGCTCGCTCGCTCGCTCACTCACTCACCACCCACTCACTCACTCACCACCCACTCACTCACTCACCACCCACTCACTCACTCACCACCCACTCACTCACTCACTCACCACCCACTCACTCACTCACTCACCACCCGCTCACTCACTCACTCACCACCCGCTCACTCACTCACTCACCAGAACCTGTGTCTCTCACTCCCCGTGTCTCTCTCACTCCCCGTGTCTCTCACTCCCCGTGTCTCTCTCACTCCCCGTGTCTCTCTCACTCCCCGTGTCTCACTCCCCGTGTCTCTCACTCCCCCCGTGTCTCTCTCTCTCCCCGTGTCTCTCACTCCCTGTGTCTCTCTCACTCCCCGTGTCTCTCTCACTCCCTGTGTCTCTCTCACTCCCCGTGTCTCACTCCCCGTGTCTCTCACTCCCCGTGTCTCTCTCACTCCCCGTGTCTCTCTCACCGTGTCTCACTCCCCGTGTCTCACTCCCCGTGTCTCACTCCCCGTGTCTCACTCCCCGTGTCTCTCACTCCCCGTGTCTCTCTCACTCCCCGTGTCTCTCTCACCGTGTCTCTCTCACTCCCCGTGTCTCTCTCCCCGTGTCTCACAGGGGGACTATGACAATCCAAAGATATGTGCTCTGTACATCATCCGTGGCCAGCTTGAAGGTTCGTAGACTTACCACACAGAGACCCACAGACTCACCACACAGAGACCCACAGACTCACCACACAGAGACCCACAGACTCACCACACAGAGACCCACAGACTCACCACACAGAGACCCACAGACTCACCACAGAGAGACCCACAGACTCATCACATAGAGACCCACAGACTCACCACACAGAGACCCACAGACTCACCACACAGAGACCCACAGACTCACCACAGAGAGACCCACAGACTCATCACATAGAGACCCACAGACTCACCACACAGAGACCCACAGACTCACCACACAGAGACCCACAGACTCACCACAGAGAGACCCACAGACTCATCACATAGAGACCCACAGACTCACCACACAGAGACCCACAGACTCACCACACAGAGACCCACAGACTCACCACAGAGAGACCCACAGACTCATCACATAGAGACCCACAGACTCACCACACAGAGACCCATAGACTCACCACACACAGACCCACAGACTCACCACAGAGACGCACAGACTCACCACGCAGAGACTCACAGACTCACCATAGAGACCCACAGACTCACCACACAGAGACCCACAGACTCATCACACAGAGACCCATAGACTCACCACACACAGACCCACAGACTCATCACACAGAGACCCACAGACTCACCACACAGAGACTCACAGACTCACCATAGAGACCCACAGACTCACCACACAGAGACCCACAGACTCATCACACAGAGACCCACAGACTCACCACACAGAGACCCACAGACTCACCATAGAGACCCACAGACTCACCACACAGAGACCCACAGACTCATCACACAGAGACCCACAGACTCACCACACAGAGACCCACAGATTCACCACACACAGACCCACAGACTCACCACACAGAGACCCACAGACTCACCACACAGAGACCCACAGACTCACCACACACAGACCCACAGACTCACCACACAGAGACCCACAGACTCACCACACACAGACCCACAGACTCACCACACAGAGACCCACAGACTCACCACACAGAGACCCACAGACTCACCACACAGAGACCCACAGATTCACCACACACAGACCCACAGACTCACCACACAGAGACCCACAGACTCATCACACAGAGACCCACAGACTCACCACACAGAGACCCACAGATTCACCACACAGAGACCCACAGACTCACCACACAGAGATCCACAGACTCACCACACACAGACCCACAGACTCACCACAGAGAGACCCACAGACTCATCACACAGACCCACAGACTCACCACACAGAGACCCACAGACTCACCACACACAGACCCACAGACTCACCACACAGAGACCCACAGACTCACCACACAGAGACCCATAGACTCACCACGCAGAGACCCATAGACTCACCACAGAGACCCACAGACTCACCACAGAGAGACCCACAGACTCACCATGCAGAGACCCACAGACTCACCACACAGAGACCCACAGACTCACCACACAGAGACCCACAGACTCACCACACAGAGACCCACAGACTCACCACACAGAGACCCACAGACTCATCACACAGAGACCCATAGACTCACCACACAGACCCACAGACTCACCACACAGAGACCCATAGACTCACCACACACAGACCCACAGACTCACCACACAGAGACCCACAGACTCATCACACACAGACCCACAGACTCACCACAGAGAGACCCACAGACTCACCACATACAGACCCACAGACTCACCACACAGAGACCCACAGACTCATCACACAGACCCACAGACTCACCACACAGAGACCCACAGACTCACCACACAGAGACCCACAGACTCACCACACACAGACCCACAGACTCACCACAGAGAGACCCACAGACTCATCACACAGACCCACAGACTCACCACACAGAGACCCACAGACTCACCACGCAGAGACCCATAGACTCACCCACAGACTCACCACACAGAGACCCACAGACTCACCACACAGAGACCCACAGACTCACCACAGAGAGACCCACAGACTCACCACACAGAGACCCACAGACTCACCACACAGAGACCCACAGACTCACCACACAGAGACCCACAGACTCACCACACAGAACACACTCACCACACAGAGACCCACAGACTCACCACACAGAGACCCACAGACTCACCACACAGAGACCCACAGACTCACCACACAGAGACCCACAGACTCACCACACAGAGACCCACAGACTCACCACACAGAGACCCACAGACTCACCACACAGAGACCCACAGACTCACCACACAGAACACACTCACCACACAGAGACCCACAGACTCACCACACAGAGACCCACAGACTCACCACACAGAGACCTACAGACTCACCACACAGAGACCCACAGACTCACCACACAGAGACCCACAGACTCATCACATAGAGACCCATGGACTCACCACACATACCCACAGACTCACCACACAGAGACCCATAGACTCACCACACACAGACCCACAGACTCACCACACAGAGACCCACAGACTCACCACGCAGAGACCCATAGACTCACCCACAGACTCACCACACAGAGACCCACAGACTCACCACACAGACCCACAGACTCACCACACAGAGACCCACAGACTCACCACAGAGAGACCCACAGACTCATCACACAGACCCACAGACTCACCACACAGAGACCCACAGACTCACCACGCAGAGACCCATAGACTCACCCACAGACTCACCACACAGAGACCCACAGACTCACCACACAGAGACCCACAGACTCACCACACAGAGACCCACAGACTCACCACACAGAGACCCACAGACTCACCACACAGAGACCCATAGACTCACCACACAGAGACCCACAGACTCACCACACAGAGACCCATAGACTCACCACACAGAGACCCACAGACTCACCACAGAGACCCACAGACTCACCACACAGAGACCCACAGACTCATCACACAGACCCACAGACTCACCACACACAGACCCACAGACTCACCACACACAGACCCACAGACTCACCACACAGACCCACAGACTCACCACAGAGGGACCCACAGACTCACCACGCAGAGACCCATAGACTCACCCACAGACTCACCACACAGAGACCCACAGACTCACCACACAGAGACCCACAGACTCACCACACAGAGACCCACAGACTCACCACAGAGAGACCCACAGACTCACCACACAGAGACCCACAGACTCACCACACAGAACACACTCACCACACAGAGACCCACAGACTCACCACACAGAGACCCACAGACTAACCACACAGAGACCCACAGACTCACCACACAGAGACCCACAGACTCACCACACAGAGACCCACAGACTCATCACACAGAGACCCATAGACTCACCACACAGACCCACAGACTCACCACACAGAGACCCATAGACTCACCACACACAGACCCACAGACTCACCACACAGAGACCCACAGACTCACCACGCAGAGACCCATAGACTCACCCACAGACTCACCACACAGACTCACCACACAGAGACCCACAGACTCACCACACAGAGACCCACAGACTCACCACAGAGAGACCCACAGACTCATCACACAGACCCACAGACTCACCACACAGAGACCCACAGACTCACCACGCAGAGACCCATAGACTCACCCACAGACTCACCACACAGAGACCCACAGACTCACCACACAGAGACCCACAGACTCACCACAGAGAGACCCACAGACTCACCACACAGAGACCCACAGACTCACCACACAGAACACACTCACCACACAGAGACCCACAGACTCACCACACAGAGACCCACAGACTCACCACACAGAGACCCACAGACTCACCACACAGAGACCCACAGACTCACCACACAGAGACCCACAGACTCACCACACAGAGACCCACAGACTCACCACACAGAGACCCATAGACTCACCACACACAGACCCACAGACTCACCACACAGAGACCCACAGACTCACCACACAGAGACCCACAGACTCACCACACAGAGACCCACAGACTCACCACACAGAACACACTCACCACACAGAGACCCACAGACTCACCACACAGAGACCCATAGACTCACCACACAGAGACCCACAGACTCACCACACAGAGACCCATAGACTCACCACACAGAGACCCACAGACTCACCACAGAGACCCACAGACTCACCACACAGAGACCCACAGACTCATCACACAGACCCACAGACTCACCACACAGAGACCCACAGACTCACCACACAGAGACCCACAGACTCACCACACACAGACCCACAGACTCACCACAGAGAGACCCACAGACTCATCACACAGACCCACAGACTCACCACACAGAGACCCACAGACTCACCACGCAGAGACCCATAGACTCACCCACAGACTCACCACACAGAGACCCACAGACTCACCACACAGAGACCCACAGACTCACCACAGAGAGACCCACAGACTCACCACACAGAGACCCACAGACTCACCACACAGAACACACTCACCACACAGAGACCCACAGACTCACCACACAGAGACCCACAGACTCACCACACAGAGACCCACAGACTCACCACACAGAGACCCACAGACTCACCACACAGAGACCCACAGACTCACCACAGAGAGACCCACAGACTCATCACACAGACCCACAGACTCACCACACAGAGACCCACAGACTCACCACGCAGAGACCCATAGACTCACCCACAGACTCACCACACAGAGACCCACAGACTCACCACACAGAGACCCACAGACTCACCACAGAGAGACCCACAGACTCACCACACAGAGACCCACAGACTCACCACACAGAACACACTCACCACACAGAGACCCACAGACTCACCACACAGAGACCCACAGACTCACCACACACAGACCCACAGACTCACCACACAGAGACCCACAGACTCACCACACAGAGACCCATAGACTCACCACACACAGACCCACAGACTCGCCACGCAGAGACCCACAGACTCACCACACAGAGACCCACAGACTCACCACACAGAACACACTCACCACACAGAGACCCACAGACTCACCACACAGAGACCCATAGACTCACCACACAGAGACCCACAGACTCACCACACAGAGACCCATAGACTCACCACACAGAGACCCACAGACTCACCACACAGAGACCCACAGACTCATCACACAGACCCACAGACTCACCACACAGAGACCCACAGACTCACCACACAGAGACCCACAGACTCACCACACACAGACCCACAGACTCACCACAGAGAGACCCACAGACTCATCACACAGACCCACAGACTCACCACACAGAGACCCACAGACTCACCACGCAGAGACCCATAGACTCACCCACAGACTCACCACACAGAGACCCACAGACTCACCACACAGAGACCCACAGACTCACCACAGAGAGACCCACAGACTCACCACACAGAGACCCACAGACTCACCACACAGAACACACTCACCACACAGAGACCCACAGACTCACCACACAGAGACCCACAGACTCACCACACAGAGACCCACAGACTCACCACACAGAGACCCATAGACTCACCACACAGAGACCCACAGACTCACCACACAGAGACCCACAGACTCACCACACAGAGACCCACAGACTCACCACACAGAGACCCACAGACTCACCACACAGAGACCCACAGACTCACCACACAGAGACCCATAGACTCACCACACAGAGACCCACAGATTCACCACACAGAGACCCACAGACTCACCACAGAGACCCATAGACTCACCACACAGAGACCCACAGACTCACCAATCCTAGCCACTGTGGTGTCAGGGTCCGGGGTGTAACCCACGACCTCCTGTAGACCAGGCGAGGTAGTCAACATCTCCTAGCCACTGTGGTGACCTGTAGACCAGGCGAGGTAGTCAACATCTCCTAGCCACTGTGGTGTCCTCCTGTAGACCAGGCGAGGTAGTCAACATCTCCTAGCCACTGTGGTGACCTGTAGACCAGGCGAGGTAGTCAACATCTCCTAGCCACAGTGGTGACCTCCTGTAGACCAGGCGAGGTAGTCAACATCTCCTAGCCACTGTGGTGTCCTCCTGTAGACCAGGCGAGGTAGTCAACATCTCCTAGCCACTGTGGTGACCTCCTGTAGACCAGGCGAGGTAGTCAACATCTCCTAGCCACAGTGGTGTCCTCCTGTAGACCAGGCGAGGTAGTCAACATCTCCTAGCCACCGTGGTGTCCTCCTGTAGACCAGGCGAGGTAGTCAACATCTCCTAGCCACTGTGGTGTCCTCCTGTAGACCAGGCGAGGTAGTCAACATCTCCTAGCCACTGTGGTGTCCTCCTGTAGACCAGGCGAGGTAGTCAACATCTCCTAGCCACTGTGGTGACCTCCTGTAGACCAGGCGAGGTAGTCAACATCTCCTAGCCACAGTGGTGACCTCCTGTAGACCAGGCGAGGTAGTCAACATCTCCCAGCCACTGTGGTGACCTCCTGTAGACCAGGCGAGGTAGTCAACATCTCCTAGCCACAGTGGTGACCTCCTGTAGACCAGGCGAGGTAGTCAACATCTCCTAGCCACTGTGGTGACCTCCTGTAGACCAGGCGAGGTAGTCAACATCTCCTAGCCACTGTGGTGTCCTCCTGTAGACCAGGCGAGGTATTCAACATCTCCTAGCCACAGTGGTGTCCTCCTGTAGACCAGGCGAGGTAGTCAACATCTCCTAGCCACTGTGGTGTCCTCCTGTAGACCAGGCGAGGTAGTCAACATCTCCTAGCCACTGTGGTGACCTCCTGTAGACCAGGCGAGGTAGTCAACATCTCCTAGCCACAGTGGTGACCTCCTGTAGACCAGGCGAGGTAGTCAACATCTCCTAGCCACTGTGGTGACCTCCTGTAGACCAGGCGAGGTAGTCAACATCTCCTAGCCACAGTGGTGACCTCCTGTAGACCAGGCGAGGTAGTCAACATCTCCTAGCCACTGTGGTGACCTCCTGTAGACCAGGCGAGGTAGTCAACATCTCCTAGCCACTGTGGTGACCTCCTGTAGACCAGGCGAGGTAGTCAACATCTCCTAGCCACAGTGGTGACCTCCTGTAGACCAGGCGAGGTAGTCAACATCTCCTAGCCACTGTGGTGACCTCCTGTAGACCAGGCGAGGTAGTCAACATCTCCTAGCCACTGTGGTGACCTCCTGTAGACCAGGCGAGGTAGTCAACATCTCCTAGCCACTGTGGTGTCCTCCTGTAGACCAGGCGAGGTTGTCAACATCTCCTAGCCACTGTGGTGACCTCCTGTAGACCAGGCGAGGTAGTCAACATCTCCTAGCCACAGTGGTGACCTCCTGTAGACCAGGCGAGGTAGTCAACATCTCCTAGCCACTGTGGTGACCTCCTGTAGACCAGGCGAGGTAGTCAACATCTCCTAGCCACTGTGGTGACCTCCTGTAGACCAGGCGAGGTAGTCAACATCTCCTAGCCACTGTGGTGACCTCCTGTAGACCAGGCGAGGTAGTCAACATCTCCTAGCCACTGTGGTGACCTCCTGTAGACCAGGCGAGGTAGTCAACATCTCCTAGCCACTGTGGTGTCCTCCTGTAGACCAGGCGAGGTAGTCAACATCTCCTAGCCACTGTGGTGACCTCCTGTAGACCAGGCGAGGTAGTCAACATCTCCTAGCCACTGTGGTGACCTCCTGTAGACCAGGCGAGGTAGTCAACATCTCCTAGCCACTGTGGTGACCTCCTGTAGACCAGGCGAGGTAGTCAACATCTCCTAGCCACTGTGGTGACTTCCTGTAGACCAGGCGAGGTAATCAACATCTCCTAGCCACTGTGGTGACCTCCTGTAGACCAGGCGAGGTAGTCAACATCTCCTAGCCACTGTGGTGACTTCCTGTAGACCAGGCGAGGTAGTCAACATCTCCTAGCCACTGTGGTGACCTCCTGTAGACCAGGCGAGGTAATCAACATCTCCTAGCCACTGTGGTGACTTCCTGTAGACCAGGCGAGGTAGTCAACATCTCCTAGCCACTGTGGTGACCTCCTGTAGACCAGGCGAGGTAGTCAACATCTCCTAGCCACTGTGGTGACCTCCTGTAGACCAGGCGAGGTAGTCAACATCTCCTAGCCACTGTGGTGACTTCCTGTAGACCAGGCGAGGTAGTCAACATCTCCTAGCCACTGTGGTGACTTCCTGTAGACCAGGCGAGGTAGTCAACATCTCCTAGCCACTGTGGTGACTTCCTGTAGACCAGGCGAGGTAGTCAACATCTCGTCATCCCGCCCCCCCCCAGACGTCCCGCAACTGCCCCCTCACCCCGGTCTGCGCCCGCCCTCAAAACCGAACGAGGAGGAGGACATTGAAGAGGAGGAGGAGGAGGACGAGGACGAGGAGGAGGGGGGGGAGGAGGGGGGGGAGGAGGAGGAGCGCCGTGAGGAGGAGGAGGCGGAGGATGGAGGAGGAGGAGGGAGGGGAGGGGGGCAGGAGGAGCTGGTTGACGGCAGGAAGTCGACGGCGGGGAGGAGGAAGAAGAGGGGGGGTGGGGAGGGGAAGGCGGAGGGGGGGCGAGGTGGGGGGGGGAGGGGGGGGGAGGGGGAGTGGGGGGGGGGTGACCGGCAGAGACTCAAGTCGGGCCCGCGGGTGCCCGACCCGTACGCCGCGGACAACTCGAGCCTCATGTTCCCCATCCTGGTCGCCTTCGGGGTCTTCATCCCCACACTCTTCTGCCTCTGCAGGCTCTGAGGGCGGGGGCAGTGGCGGGGGTGATGGTGGTGTAGGAGGTGGTGGTGATGGTGGAGGTGGTGGTGGTGAAGGAGGTGATGGAGGTGATGGTGGAGGAGGTGTAGGAGGTGGAGGTGGTGGAGATGGTGGTGGTGAAGGAGAGGGAGGAGGAGGTGGTGTGGAGGAGGTGGTGGAGGTGGTGAAGGAGGTGATGGTGGTGATGGTGGAGGAGGTGGTGGTGGTGGTGGTGGTAGAGTAGGAGGAGGTGATGATGGTGGAGGTGGTGTAGGAGGTGGTGATGATGGTGGGTTTATAATGAAATGTGCTGTCTGCCATCTTAGGCGCACGTCTTTGCAGCCTCCGTGGCTGGGACGTTGGTGGTTGTTTGTGGTGGTGCTGGTGACGATGATGGTGGTGGTGGTGGTGGTTGTTTGTGGTGGTGGTGGTGGTGACGATGATGGTGGTGGTTGTTTGTGGTGGTGGTGCTGGTGACGATGATCTGTATATTATGATTACATAGGTAACACTGTGCGTGCGTGTGTGCGCGTGTCATTTGTACACAATCGTGTACACTCTGTGTGTGTGTACGCACCTGTGTGTGTGTACCTGTGTGTGTGTGTACGCACCCTGTGTGTGTGTACCCTGTGTGTGTACCTGTGTGTGTGTGTACTTGTGTGTACACACGTGTGCACCTGTGTGTGTGTAGGAGTCTGTGTGTGTGTCTGGGTGTGTGTGTGTCTGTGTGTGTGTGTATCTCTGTGTGTGTAGGAGTCTGGGTGTTTCTGTGTCTGTGAGTACACACCTCTGTCTGTGTGTGTGTGTGTGTACACACATCTGTGTGTGTTTACATACCTGTGTGTGTAGGAGTCTGGGTGTGTGTGTGTGTGTGTACACACCTGTCTGTGTGTGTACACACACCTGTCTGTGTGTGTGTGTAGGAGTCTGTCTGGGTGTGTGTGTGTGTACACACCTGTCTGTGTGTGTGTGTAGGAGTCTGGGTGTGTGTGTGTACACACCTGTCTGTGTGTGTGTGTAGGAGTCTGTCTGGGTGTGTGTGTGTACACACCTGTCTGTGTGTGTGTGTAGGAGTCTGTCTGGGTGTGTGTGTGTGTGTACACACCTGTCTGTGTGTGTGTGTAGGAGTCTGTCTGTGTGTGTGTGTGTGTGTACACACCTGTCTGTGTGTGTGTGTAGGAGTCTGTCTGGGTGTGTGTGTGTGTGTGTACACACCTGTCTGTGTGTGTGTGTAGGAGTCTGTCTGGGTGTGTGTGTGTGGTACACACCTGTCTGTGTGTGTGTGTAGGAGTCTGTCTGGGTGTGTGTGTGTACACACCTGTCTGTGTGTGTGTGTAGGAGTCTGTCTGGGTGTGTGTGTGTGTACACACCTGTCTGTGTGTGTGTGTAGGAGTCTGTCTGGGTGTGTGTGTGTGTGTACACACCTGTCTGTGTGTGTGTGTAGGAGTCTGTCTGGGTGTGTGTGTGTGTGTACACACCTGTCTGGGTGTGTGTGTGTGTGAGAGAAGCCGCGTAAGTACCTGGCTGTGAGTACTCGCAATCGAAAGCGGCGGCGGTGGGGGCGGTGGGGTGATTGGCGCGGGGAGTTAAATCAAAATGGCGGACGCGTTCTCTTGTGGCCTCTTGAGATTTGAGATTAAAATGTGTCCCTGGAGTGGCCCCCCGAGTCTCTCTCTCCCAGACAGCGGTGCCGTGTCCGTGTCGTGTCCGTGCCGTGTTCCTACACCCGTCTGACGCGAGCTGGTCCAGCATCTCACCACGCAGAGACCCACAGACTCACCACACAGAGACCCACAGACTCACCACACAGAGACCCACAGACTCATCACAGAGAGACCCACAGACTCACCACACAGAGACCCACAGACTCACCACACAGAGACCCACAGACTCACCACAGAGAGACCCACAGACTCACCACACAGAGACCCACAGACTCACCACACAGAGACCCACAGACTCACCACACAGAGACCCACAGACTCACCACACAGACTCACCACACAGAGACCCACAGACTCACCACTCAGATACCCACAGACTCACCCAATTTTCAGACTCAAAGCAAAATTTTGTAAGAAAAAGTTAATTCCTCTTTGTTTAGCATCACTATGCTATAGATTACGATAAAGGTTTCACATTTCACGATGACATTTTGACGTTCCAAAAAGAAAAACGGAATACCTTTTTTTTGCCCAAAAAAAAATCGGCATTCTAAGCCATACCGTTTTTGGCCAAAATTGGGTTAGGGATAGGGGTTAGGGTCAGTAGATAGGGTTAGGGGTTAGGAGTTCGGGTTAGGGCTTAAGGTTAGGGGTTAGCCGTAGGGCTTTAGAGTTCGCGGTTTGGGTTAGGGGCATACTAAACCTATGCCGGTTTTGGCCAAAGTTTCACAGCTATTTATTACGTGAAAAAGTAAAAAAAAATGTGCATACTAACCTAGGCCGTTTTTGGCCAAAATTGGGCAAACTTTCACAGCTTTATTTTTCGACTAAAGTTAATTCCTCCATTGTATTTAGCCTTAGTATGCTATGTATTAGATTAAAAGTGGAACATTTCACTATGAAATGTCCAAACATAAAATCGGCATACTAAACCTACGTCGTTTTTTGGCCAAATTGTCGCAATTTTCAAAGCTTTACTTTTCAACAAGAAGTGCATTGCCTGGTTGTGTTTAGCCTTAGTACAGTATATGCTATTTGTTACATTACAATCTCCACATTTTACGATTACATTTTCACGTCTCAACAAGAAATCTGCATACCAACCTATGCAGTTCTTTTGTCAAATGCGCCAAATTTCCATAGATTTATTTTTCAACAGCAAGTTGTGCATTCCTGCATTGTGTTTGCTGGAGTATGCTACATTCTACTTACAACATTGAACATTTCATGATGAAATGTTCACCTCAGGAAGACAATCGGCACGCCTTCTTTGGCCAAAAAGCAAATTGGCATACTCCCCTATGCCGTCCTTGGACAAAATTGTGTTAGAGTTAGGGGTTAGAGTTAGGGTTAGGGGTTAGGATTAAGGGTTAGGGGTAGGATTAGTGGTTAGGGGTAGGATTAGGGGTTAGGGTTACGGGTTAGGATTAGGGGTTAGGATTAAGGGTTAAGGGTAGGATTAGGGGTTAGGGTTAAGGGTTAAGGGTAGGATTAGGGGTTAGGGTTAAGGGTTGGGGTTACGGGTTAGGGGTAGGATTAGGGGTTAGGGTTAAGGGGTAGGATTAGGGGTTAGGGTTAAGCGTTGGGTTAGGATTAAGGGGTAGGGGTATGATTAGGGGTTAAGGGTTGGGGTTACGGGTTAGGATTAGGGGTTAAGGGTTGGGGTAGGATTATGGATTAGGGTTTGGGGTTAGGGCTCGATTATTCTGACCCTCTCTGGCACATCTGGCAGGCGTCATGACGGGTCCTGCAAAACGCGACCTTGTCTGCCCAGCGCTCACCGAAATGCGTTGGCTTCCTGTTACCCAACTCATCCATTAGAAGGTTGCACTCATTACAGACAAAGCGCACTTGCCACACATGAACCCCAATACCTTGCTGGTATCATCACAGAGCATCAACCATCACGCAAACTCTGGTCATTTTCGCAGCAGCTTGTGCCAAGTCATCGAATGAAGACGGTCTCTGCATTGCACGCGTTCAGATGCACTTGTGAGCCGTCTGGAATGTTCTTCCGATATTAGGAAGTCACTGGATCAACACATTATTTATTTATTTACATTGAAAATACTTTGTCTCTGGAACTGCTTTTTGTGCTGAGTTTGTTGTCCTTCCCCCGCACCTCCGATGCGCTTGGTTGGCTCTGTATGGTGTGAAAGAAGTTCAACACACACACCAACATGGACACTCGCTAAATGACCTAACCAACATGGACACTCGCTAAATAACCTAACCAACATGGACACTCACTAAATGACCTAACCAACATGGACACTCGCTAAATGACCTAACCAACATGGACACTCGCTAAACAACTTAATCAACATGGACACTCGCTAAATAACCTAACCAACATGGACACTCGCTAAATAACCTAACCATCATGGACACTCGCTAAACAACTTAACCAACATGGACACTCGCTAAATGACCTAACCAACATGGACACTCGCTAAACAACTTAACCAACATGGACACTCGCTAAATGACCTAACCATCATGGACACTCGCTAAACAACTTAACCAACATGGACACTCGCTAAATGACCTAACCATCATGGACACTCGCTAAACAACTTAACCAACATGGACACTCGCTAAATGACCTAACCATCATGGACACTCGCTAAACAACTTAACCAACATGGACACTCGCTAAATGACCTAACCATCATGGACACTCGCTAAACAACTTAACCAACATGGACACTCGCTAAATGACCTAACCATCATGGACACTCGCTAAACAACTTAACCAACATGGACACTCGCTAAATGACCTAACCATCATGGACACTCGCTAAATAACCTAACCAACATGGACACTCGCTAAATAACCTAACCAACATGGACACTCGCTAAATAACCTAACCAACATGGACACTCGCTAAATAACCTAACCATCATGGACACTCGCTAAACAACTTAACCAACATGGACACTCGCTAAATGACCTAACCATCATGGACACTCGCTAAACAACTTAACCAACATGGACACTCGCTAAATGACCTAACCATCATGGACACTCGCTAAACAACTTAACCAACATGGACACTCGCTAAATAACCTAACCAACATGGACACTCGCTAAACAACTTAACCAACATGGACACTCGCTAAATGACCTAACCATCATGGACACTCGCTAAACAACTTAACCAACATGGACACTCGCTAAATGACCTAACCATCATGGACACTCGCTAAACAACCTAACCAACATGGACACTCGCTAAATGACCTAACCAACATGGACACTCGCTAAACAACTTAACCAACATGGACACTCGCTAAATGACCTAACCAACATGGACACTCGCTAAACAACTTAACCAACATGGACACTCGCTAAATGACCTAACCATCATGGACACTCGCTAAACAACTTAACCAACATGGACACTCGCTAAATGACCTAACCATCATGGACACTCGCTAAATAACCTAACCAACATGGACACTCGCTAAATAACCTAACCAACATGGACACTCGCTAAATAACCTAACCATCATGGACACTCGCTAAACAACTTAACCAACATGGACACTCGCTAAATGACCTAACCAACATGGACACTCGCTAAACAACTTAACCAACATGGACACTCGCTAAATGACCTAACCATCATGGACACTCGCTAAACAACTTAACCAACATGGACACTCGCTAAATGACCTAACCATCATGGACACTCGCTAAACAACTTAACCAACATGGACACTCGCTAAATGACCTAACCAACATGGACACTCGCTAAACAACTTAACCAACATGGACACTCGCTAAATGACCTAACCATCATGGACACTCGCTAAATGACCTAACCATCATGGACACTCGCTAAACAACTTAACCAACTAGGTCCTGTAGCGCCACCGTGTGGTCACGTGGTACCACTGCAGCGCCTGGCGCGTTGACAGCAGCAGTGGCGCTGTGCGGCGTCTTCACGGCTTCATCGCCGCCAACCCGCTTGGGACTAACGCCAGCACGCAGCAGCAGCAGCAGCAGCGACTCACAACTGCGGGGAACGCGCGGGGTGACGCCTGACAGCGGCAACTGCTGGCGAACTGTGTTGGCCTACACTGCACATGTCCACCACATAGCAGACTTCACCACGAATTGAATGCTTGTGGTAGTAAATCTTGACTTGTGGTACTGCACTTGTCCACCAGATGGCAAACGTAACACGTCAAGCGCCGGGAAAAAAACTAAACTCTGCGGCCGATTTGCATTGCAATTCTTTATTTCTTCACCGATTTTCAAGTAACAAACTACTGCATTAACATCCCAAGCTGTCCCATACGTTTACACCGTGGCATATTTGGTGAACATCGGTGCTGAAATAGTGAAACACACTGCATTCCCAAACAGTGCGCTTCAAATCGGCAACAATCACAGCCATCATTGACTTCAATGCAAAATGCCGCCCCGGTTCCACAAGTCACACAACAAGCAAGTGGCGTGTGCCCTTCGACTCTACCCGACAGAGTCGCGCCATATACAATTCAACCATCTCGCTGAGACGCGTTTAAAGGCATATCAATTGGGGTTTGGGATTAGTCTTCTTGGTTCTTTCGGTAAAGTCACGTAGAATGGAAGTAATAAAATAAGAAAAATAAAACATAATAAAACAATTCTCACGACGTTTCGGCCACAACAGCAAGCAGCCGGCGACAGCGTCATTCAGACGTCATTCAGACGCTGTCGCCTCGACAGACCTGGTTTCACCTGAGGACGGCTGCTTGCGTTGTGGCCGAAACGTCGTGAGAATTGTTTTATTATGTTTTATTTATATTATTTTATTACTTCCCTTCTACGTGACTTTACCGAAAGAACCAAGAAGATGAATCCCTGCAGTCACGAAAGCTTTAAATCGAAAGTTTGGGATTAGGTTTAGGAATTAGGTTAGGGGTTAGAATTAGGGTTACGGGTTAGGGTTATGATTAGGGTGTGGGTTAGAGTTATGGTTAGGGGTTTAGGGTAGGGTTAGGGGTTCAGTTTAGGGTTAGGGGCTAGAGTTTAGGGGTTAGGGTTGGGGTAGTAAGGATTAGGGCACCTATGCAGTTTTATGCCAAAATCATCCAAATTTTCATAGCTACATTTTCCAAGAAAAAGTGAATTCCTCCCTTTTGTTTAGCATTAGTATGCTATATATTGCATTAAAAGTAGGATATTTCACCGTGAACATTTCATGTAAAAAAGAACCAAATCGGCATACTAACCTATGCCGTTTTTGGCCAATATTGGCCACATTTTTACAGCTTTCTTTTTCAACAAAAGTGAATTCCTCCCTTTTGTTTAGCATTAGTATGCTATATATTGCATTAAAAGTAGGATATTTCACCGTGAACATTTCATGTAAAAAAGAACCAAATCGGCATACTAACCTATGCCGTTTTTGGCCAATATTGGCCACATTTTTACAGCTTTCTTTTTCAACAAAAGTGAATTCCTCCCTTTTGTTTAGCATTAGTATGCTATATATTGCATTAAAAGTAGGATATGTCACCGTGAACATTTCATGTAAAAAAGAACCAAATCGGCATACTAACCTATGCCGTTTTTGGCCAATATTGGCCACATTTTTACAGCTTTCTTTTTCAACAAAAGTGAATTCCTCCCTTTTGTTTAGCATTAGTATGCTATATATTGCATTAAAAGTAGGATATTTCACCGTGAACATTTCATGTAAAAAAGAACCAAATCGGCATACTAACCTATGCCGTTTTTGGCCAATATTGGCCACATTTTTACAGCTTTCTTTTTCAACAAAAGTGAATTCCTCCCTTTTGTTTAGCATTAGTATGCTATATATTGCATTAAAAGTAGGATATTTCACCATGAACATTTCATGTAAACAAGTATAACCCGTAAAAACAAAGTTTTTCACTATAAATCCTTTATATGCGTGGCGGCTAGAGTCCTCTCGTCCTCTGGCTTGAGATGGCTGCCACCTATGGGTCAGATGATCGCATGGTAGCATTAAGCAATTGGTCATTAAATATAATATTTTAGTCCTAAGAAATGTAACATTTTGGAAAATTTATTTCACGATAATTAATTGTCACGCACAACGAGTCTGTGTGGAAAATGTCAGCTCGATTGGATCACGAGAAGTGGGTTGAAAAACGACCGAAATATTTGCACAGTCGTAAGCGTACAAGCAAGCAAGCGTACTTGAAATAAAGGATTTAAAATATATATTCGCCTGTGGAGGACGCGGGGATCGATCCCGCAACCTTTGGCATGGGAAGCGAGGGTGCTACCAACTGCGCTACTCCACCAGGGCCTGTGGAGGTGTCACGCTCTGGGCTCCTAAACTGTGACGTTCAGCCAAAGCCATGAATGAGTTCTATTTGAATAAATGTAAAATAAAAAAATTTTGCCTAAAAAGTGTAAAATTTTGGGATTTTTTTTTCACGAACATTAATTGTCACGTACAACGAGTCTGTGTGGAAAATGTCAGCTCGATTGGATCACGGGAAGTGGGTTAAAAAACGACCGCAAGATTTACACGGTCCAAAGCAAGCAAGTGAACATAATATAAAGGATTTAAAAAGAAGCAAATCGGCATACTAACCTATGCCGTTTTTGGCCAATATTGGCCACATTTTTACAGCTTTCTTTTTCAACAAAAGTGCAATCCTCGGAGTTGTTTAGCCTTATATATCCGATATATTACGTACAAAAGTTGGAAATTTCACCATGAAATTTTCAAGTAAAAAAAAGAAAATCGGCATACTAATCTACGCCGTTTTTGGCCAATAGTGGCCAAACTTTCACAGCTTCATTTTTGGACAATAGTTCATTCCTCTATTGTATTTATCCTTATTATGCTATGTATTAGATTAAAAGGGGAACATTTCACGATGAAATGTTTACGTCCCACAAACAGAAAATCGGCATACTAACCTATGCCGTTTTTGGCCAATATTGGCCAAATTTGTACAGTTTTATTTTTGGACAAAAGTTCATTCATCCATTGTATTTACCCTTAGTATGCTATGCATTAGATTAAAAGTGGAACATTTTAGGACTAAATGTTCACGTCCCAAAAAAAACGACATACTAACCTCTGCTGTTTATGGCCAAAATGAGCCAAATTCCCATAGCTTTATTTTACAACAACAAGTGCATTCCTCCATTGTGTTTGCTGCAGTATTCTACATATTAGGTACAAAATTACAAATTTCACGATACATTTTTCAACTCACAGAAAATCGGCACACCTTTTTTAGCCAAAAAGCAAATTGGCATACTAATCTATGCCGTTTTTGGACAAAATTGTGTTTGGGTTTGGGTGAAGGTTAGGGGTTAAGGTAAAAGGTTAGAGGAAGAGATTAGGGGTTAGGGCAAGGGGTTTGGGGTTAGGGGTTAGGGTGAATGTTAGGGGTTGGGGGTAGGGGTTAGGGTTTAGGATTAGGGTCATTTAGGGTTAGGGTTAGCGTTAGAGTTCAGGGTTAGGGGTTAGGGTTAGAGGTTAGGGCTAGGGGATGAGGTTCAGGGTTTAGGGTTAGGGTTAGGGCTAGGGGATGAGGTTCAGGGTTTAGGGTTAGGGGTTAGGGTTAGGGCTAGGGGATGAGGTTCAGGGTTTAGGGTTAGGGGTTAGGGTTAGGGTTAGGGCTAGGGGATGAGGTTCAGGGTTTAGGGTTAGGGGTTAGGGTTAGGGCTAAGGGATGAGGTTCAGGGTTTAGGGTTAGGGGTTACAGTTAGGGGTTATGGTTAGGGTAGGATTTGGTGGGGATTAGGGTCAATGTTATGTTTAGTGTTAGGGGTTAGGGTTAGGGGTTATGGTTATGGGTTAGGGTTAGGGTATGTACGGTATATACGGTGTGAAAGAAGTTCAACATACACACGAACATGGACACTCGTTAAATAACCTAACCATCATGGACACTCGCTAAATAACCTAACCATCATGGACACTCACTAAATAACCTAACCATCATGGACACTCACTAAATAACCTAACCAACATGGACACTCGCTAAATAACCTAACCAACATGGACACTCGCTAAATAACCTAACCATCATGGACACTCGCTAAATAACCTAACCATCATGGACACTCGCTAAATAACCTAACCAACATGGACACTCGCTAAATAACCTAACCATCATGGACACTCGCTAAATGACCTAACCATCATGATTTAAAGATTTCGTGACTGCAGGGATTCATCTTCTTGGTTCTTTCGGTAAAGTCACGTAGAAGGGAAATCATAAAATAATAAAAATTAAACATAATAAAATACAATTCTCAGGACGTTTCGGCCACGACGCAAACAGCCGTCCTCAGGTGAAGAACAGGTCTGTCGGAAAGACAGCGTCTGAATGAGCACCACCAGGCTTGGCAGCGTATATTTAAGCTGGGTTGGAGGGGGAAGGGCGCCTTGACAAATAAATTTGCATATCAAGAGGAATTTAGCATATTTATTGGAAATGCAGATATGGGATTAGTCACTACTTGTGGAATGCGTAGGTGGGGGGGGGTCAAAGTCATATTATGCCCGTGCATTATGCAGTATGCAGGATTAGCAGCAACAAAGGGAGGGAGTAGGGGTAGCATTAATAAAGGGAAGGAATGTTAATAGTATGGAGCTGCAGCAGCTAAACCACCACGTAAAAAAAACTAAAATATAAACTACATCAGTATCATCAATACACTAATTATACTCTCCAATAAGCTGAGCTACTAACAGTAAGTCATACATTACAATTGTATGTCGCAAAAAATATAATATGCCTCCAGCTAAACGTTTTTCTCTTACATCACACGGGTCTACCCCGTACTATATGCTGCCATAGACAAACCCAACATTAAATTATATACTGTATTACTATACACCACCTTAGACTATACCTTGTAATATTACACTATGTATTATTCTACCTACCCTACTGTATACCACACTGCTGTATATTCACTATACAATTACGATACTATATATTACTTTATACATTGTATAAAACATTACACTTTTATACTATTTATTATTATACAATCTGTTATACACTATACCATTGACCGTCGCGTGAAAGGTACTAAGAGGAAACAACGAAATATGTCAATGGGAGGACATCCTCCACGGAACTCAATAACAAAATACAAACGTGGACGTCCACTTTTCTGATGTTATCTTCAAACAGGCCCTCATCCTCCTTCACGACAAACTGCACTCCATTGCTGGGAAATACTTCACGTCTATGGGACCACCAACACCCTACAGGGACAACCTGCATGCCCTTGCTCAAGAGATACTACGTGAAATATGCTATTATGCATGACAGATTCTTACATTTATTTAGGAAAATTAACCAAAGCTGATGGATGCACAAATAGAAGCCTACACGGAAATCTTGGAAGACATTGAGACTACAAATCGAGTCATTTCTATCCTTGATGCACCTGCCAGTACTGGGAAGACCTTTGTTTTAAAACTGCTCCTCGCAAAGGCTCGCCAGAGAGAGAGAATTGCTCTAGCTGTGGCATCATCGGGGATTGCTGTGTAAGTCGATGTGTGAGTCGATGTGTGTCAGTCGCTGTGTGTGTGTGTCTATGTGTGTCAGTTGATGTGTGTATGTACGTCGATGTGTATGTGTGTTAGTCCATGTGTGTGTTAGTCCATGTTTGTGTAAGCCAATGTGTTTGTGTGAGTCGATATGTGTAACTCCATGTGTGGATATAAAGTCCATGTCTGTGCGAGTCCGTATGTGTGTGTAGGCCAATGTGTGTGTGTCTATGTGTCGAGGAGTAATATGGGGATGTGACGTCATGCTCGCTGTCCAGTGCGATGACGTCATGGGATGTGACGTTATGCTTGCTGGGCGAGGCAATGACGTCATGTCTCCTCTAGGTACTTAAGGGGGACCCCGTGACGAAAGTAGGGTCACTTTGGGAGCCCGGGATAGAGAGCGGTTGAAGAGCCAGCCAGGGGTAGAGCTCAGGGAGTCTGGAGACAAGCCGGCCGTAGTGATAAAAGAAGGTGCTGCTCTCCCTGGTCGGTGTTGGCTGAACCCCCGATCCGACTCGAGGGAGAGAGCCCTGGAGCTAGCCGAGCCAGGAGCAGAGTGAAGGTTCGTGTGAAGGACCCCTACCCCTGGGGAAGTTACCCGAAACGCTTAATAAATAACTGGCGCAAGCCAGTTATTTATTAAGATTTGTATGCGAGTCCATGTGTGTGTGTAAATCGATGTGTGTTCGAGTCGCTGTAGGTGTGTACGTCGATTTGTGTGTAACTCCATGTGTATCTAAAGCGAATGTCTGTGTGTGTCGATGTGTTTGTGTGTGTGGGTCGATGTTTGTGTCTAAGTCCATGTGTGTCTTTTTCGCCCGGGCAACGCCGGGTACTTCCCGCGAGTACTCTTATATAAGCGCACTTCATCTATCTGTGATGAACGCTGCACTTTCCATCGTTTATATGCAGGGGGCGCTGCAAACCTACACGCTCCCTGCATGAACGACGGAGACACAGGGACAGACGTTAGATCGCGTTGGAATCGATCTGTAGACGGGCGGTCTTTTCGCACGGCCAGCTCTGTGTCGCCTCATCTCCATCCCACGATCCCAACCAGGTGAAAGTCCGCATCGAACCGAACCCCAGTAAGGCCATCTAGTTAACTGGAGAAAATTCAAATGAAATGTCGTTTTCAACGAAGTGTTCCAGATGTAAAATGATATCAGCTTTTATTGAAGAAACACAATTCAAAACAATACAATTCAAAGTTGTTTAATTTTAAAACTTCAAAACGGAGCATCGGGTGCTTGCGTGGATGGATCGTTCGTGTGCAATTTTTTCGTGACTTTCCTGGCCCAAGGCCGTAAATCGTTGCGAGGGGCACCGCAGGCGGTGAGGCTTGCTTCACCCCATGGTTGTCAACATCCAGACGTTAATCAGCAAGGACCATTTCTTGTCCGAGTTCGCCAACATATAAGACGTCATGCAAAATTCTCATGTGTTAAATAAGATGCATTACAATTCCTTATAAGGGAAACAAGCACTAACTGATTATTAATGTAGCATAATCACAATAGAACACATTCCAAATGATTACTAATCTACAACTCGCATCGTAACAATAGCCTTATTACTAATCAAGTATATAATTACAATAACCCCCCCCCTCAAATCTTTGCACCTGATGAGTTAATGAGTTAATGATGACGTCACCCTGCTGCTGCTCTATATAAGAACGGGAGACACAGCAGAGCCTCACCATTCTGGCGAATTGCCCGATGATGCTGGATGCAATTACCAGCGAAACGTCGTACTCAAATTGTAAATGTTGTGGTTTCACGCTTCAACACACCGGTGGGCTAAAGCAGTGAACTATTTGTCTTTTGTCAACGTGACACTTTTTTTACTGATTGGCCGTGTCGGGTGGTGGAGGGTTACGACACATTTATAAATAACGCGATCTAAACCCAAAAATCGTTGATTATGAACAATATTGGTCGCGAAAGCCTACGTGTTAAACTGACTAACCTCTATGGGGAGGATACTTTTCTTAAAACCAGAAAATTGGAGAAGCTCCGCATTAAGCGGATGAAATTGATATCTTCATTGGCGTTCCTCAAAAGGTGCAGAGATTCGAAGGTAATACCAAACGCAGTTAAAATAACACATCACATAAAGTCTTCTAAAGCTAACAAAATACTACACAAAGCTAGCGAATTATTATTAATAGAGAGAATACAACACAACAGGAGTGAATTATCCAGCATTTCTGAATCGCTAAAGCATTTACATTTAAATATAAGCAATAGTGTGTCCATGCATGATTGGAATATAATCGATACTATAACACAACAATCGGCTGATAATGTGTTTAATCTAACAAATGCTAACCAAATTAACAAATTTTCTAGACTTTACAATAAACAAATCCCTATTAAAAACGAACAATTTAAAAACAAAACCGTAATGAACTTGACTAACACTAATTTAACCACTGACATGATTTCTGTCCTTTCTAAAGGCCTTAACTTTGCCGTTACCCCACGCACAATTCCAGTGGATGAGATAATTGCTGAGGTAGAATCAGCAGTAAGACTTCTTCCACATAATGAGGCAGAGATGACTAGACACGAGGTTGCCAAAATAATTGAGAATAGTAAAATACCGAAAGTAAATATTAGCTCGAACGAGGCAAAAGCCTTAAGAGAGCTTCGTCTAAATAAAGATATTCAAATCCTAGCAGCGGATAAGGGCCGCACTACTGTAGTGATGTCACGAGCCGATTATGATAATAAAATTAAAGATTTATTAGAGGAAAGTACCTACATTAAAATTAAACGAGATCCAACTAATACTCTGGAACGTAAGACTACTGCAATCATTGCAAATTCATTAATCCCAAAAAATGAGCAATTCCTAATTAAGCCAAGGGCTTCAAAACCACCTAGACTGTATGGGCTACCAAAGATCCATAAAATCGGCATCCCTTTACGACCCATAGTCAGTACAATTGGCTCTGCCACATATAAATTAGCAAAATATGTAACTAAACAAATACAGCCCTACATCGGTAGGACATCATCATTCATAAGAAATTCAGAACATCTTGTGAATATGATCAAAGATATTAAGCTTAACCCTAATGATATTTTGGTGAGTTTTGATGTGATTTCGCTATTCACTAAGGTTCCAGTGAGCGAGTCGCTTAAATTACTTGATACACTGGTAAAGAATACAGATTTACCAAAAGATATTCCGAAACTCGCTGACCATTGTTTAAATAACACTTACTTCTTATGGAGAGGTGAATTCTTTAAACAAAGGGAGGGAGCAGCAATGGGCTCTCCTTTATCTCCTGCTATAGCAAATTTGTACATGGAAAACTTTGAAACCAGAGCACTTGCCTCGAGCACATTAAAACCATCCTTTTGGTTTAGATATGTGGATGACACTTTGGTTGTCTGGCCACATGGTAAAGATACACTTAACGATTTTCTAAATCATCTCAATGCACAAAACCCGGCCATTCAGTTCACCATGGAAATGGAGGTGAATAACACACTCCCGTTCCTGGATATTTTACTTGGGCATGGCCTAAATGGTAAAATAACACACAGCGTTTACAGAAAGCAAACGCACACTGATGCCTATCTGAATGCGAAATCGCATCATCACCCAGCTCAGAAATCCTCTCTAATCAAGACGCTCATACATCGGGCTAAAACAGTGTCAGATGATGAAAGTCTAGTGAGAGAGATTAAACATGTTAAAGAAGCACTAAGACAGAATGGCTACAATAATGCTCAAATTAACAGAGCACTAAATGCCAAATCACGATCGCAAAGCAACACTGCTGAAAGCGATCAGATTATTAAAACAATAAAAATACCATTTATCTCAGGAGTAACTGACAAATTAGCCCGTGTTTTGCAAAAGCAAAACATTACAGTAAGATTTGGTACAGTACACAAAATTCAACAATTAGTAACGTGCACTAAAGACGAATTACCTAAATTATCAACAGGTGTATATCGGATTAATTGTGTATGTGGCAGATGCTATATTGGACAGACAGGGCGTAACGTTAGTGTAAGACTAAAAGAACACCAGAGAAATATTAAACTATCGCAAACACAACTGTCGGCAGTGGCAGAACATGCTTGTCAACAGGGACACTCAATTGATTTTGACAACGTTGAAGTGTTGTGTAAAACTAGTTACTACTGGCAAAGACTAATTAGAGAATCCATTGAGATTGAGAGAAACAGAAATAACTTTAATCGCTCAGACAGCTACAGGCTTAGTGCGGCCTGGAAGCGTATTATTAAATAAGATGCATTACAATTCCTTATAAGGGAAACAAGCACTAACTGATTATTAATGTAGCATAATCACAATAGAACACATTCCAAATGATTACTAATCTACAACTCGCATCGTAACAATAGCCTTATTACTAATCAAGTATATAATTACAATAACCCCCCCCCTCAAATCTTTGCACCTGATGAGTTAATGAGTTAATGATGACGTCACCCTGCTGCTGCTCTATATAAGAACGGGAGACACAGCATAGCCTCACCATTCTGGCGAATTGCCCGATGATGCTGGATGCAATTACCAGCGAAACGTCGTACTCAAATTGTAAATGTTGTGGTTTCACGCTTCAACACACCGGTGGGCTAAAGCAGTGAACTATTTGTCTTTTGTCAACGTGACACTTTTTTTACTGATTGGCCGTGTCGGGTGGTGGAGGGTTACGACACATTTATAAATAACGCGATCTAAACCCAAAAATCGTTGATTATGAACAATATTGGTCGCGAAAGCCTACGTGTTAAACTGAGTAAGGAGTATTTCTCGTCCTAGTCAGACAAAATCTACGTCAACACGTAATGCAAAATAATAATTTGTGTTGTAGAGAATGTACCTCCTCTACGTGTAAATTTTGAGTGGTATGACTTGTAACAGATGAATGATCCGAGTGTGCTCCCTATTTCAAAGACAATGAGTTGCTCCAGAGGGAGATGCTTCCTGAAAACACAAAAGTACCCTTTGACCTGTATCACAAGAACAATGAGTCTCACCTGAGTGATCTGTACAGGTTACTTGCAAAACACAAACTGCGTCCTAACATGACTTATTCAATGTTTGACCCTTGTAGAGAAAATGTTACATGTATGCACACCATCAGACAAGTATTCATTTTAAATTCGTGACAGGCATATTAACAAAATTGAATTACTGCACTGAAATATAATGCATTAGGTTACATCCTATTAACAAGAAGCTAATGAAAAAAAATACGCACCGTCTGCTTAACAGTGTATGTACAACATATTAATGCACCATTCAAAACGAGTCGGCCATTGCATGCTGGCATCTGGGTAAAAATTTAGCAAATTCTAAACATTACCTACAAACTCCACAACTGAGATTCCACATCAACCATCGCCCCCTACTGACAGGCTCTTGTCCACATGCAGGCCGGTGCAGGACCACCACCTTGTGCCACACAGGGGCAGCTGCTACTTGGGGATGCTTTTAGAGTGTTTGAAAAGAGATACGATACAAAACTCCGAATTGCCGAGGCGATTAAGCAAGCACAATATAAATGCAATTGATAACAGTGAATGCTTGGGAGCTTATTAGCTCTCGCTCCTGGTTAGAGATCTACCCAACACACAGGTCCACAAAGACTGGCCGCTCTTACCCTGCAGGTTGAACCTAGGAACTGAGTGTTCAACTTCACATTCTTGTCATTAAAGGCCTGTGACAAAGGTGCATCTATTGGAGCGGCATCGTCTAAGGCAGTGGTTCTTAACCTTGTTGGAGGTACTGAACCCCACCAGTTTCATATGCGCATTCACAGAACCCTTCTTAATTGGAAAAAAAAAATATTTTTTCAAATTCAAAACATAGGTACATGTTTTACTGGTGCACAATCATGAGTCAGGTGTGTGTCTTAACCTCCGCCGAACCCGAGACTGACTCACCGAACCCCTGGGGTTCGATCGAACCCAGGTTAAGAACCACTGGTCTAAGGCTTACGCATCTCCCGGGTCTCCATTTGACTTTGTATTGTCTCGGAGGAAGTCCACCCACACCTCCACTTCCACAAACTGCTGGGAGTTGCCTCACTCTGCCTCACAGTCAGAATTCTCCTCCAGCTTCACGTTGCCTCCATCGATGAGAAGGTCCAATTTTGGAGTTGAATCTTCATCTTCACATTTCACCTTCACCTCTTCATATTTCACCTCGATTTCTTTAAAAGTGTCCAAGCTGAGATTTTCTTCTGGTTCTTGTTTGATGAGGGGTGGGCTCATTGCAGCACTTTGACTTTCACAAGCTGATTTCACACTCCATTCCTGGTGGATCTTCTGATGCTTGTGTGTTCTCTGGTGTCTTTGAAGATGTGGTGACCATGCAAAAGCCTTCTCACACACACTGCACTTGAAGGGTTTCTCTCCCGTGTGTGTTCTCTGGTGTGTTATAAGAGCAGATGACTGTGCAAACGCCTTCCCACACACACTGCACTTGAAGGGTTTCTCTCCCGTGTGTGTTCTCTGGTGTTTTACAAGAGTAGATGACTGTGCAAACGCCTTCCCACACACACTGCACTTGAAGGGTTTTTCTCCCGTGTGTGTTCTCTGGTGTGCTACAAGATGAGCTGAAAGTGCAAACGTCTTCCCACACACACTGCACTTGAAGGGTTTCTCTCCCATATATGTTCTCTGGTGTGCTACAAGAGCAGATGAACGTGCAAACGCCTTCCCACACACACTGCACTTGAAGGGTTTCTCTCCCGTGTGTGTTCTCTGGTGTGTTACAAGAGCAGATGACTGTGCAAACGCCTTCCCACACACACTGCACTTGAAGGGTTTCTCTCCCGTGTGTGTTCTCTGGTGTTTTACAAGAGTAGATGACTGTGCAAACGCCTTCCCACACACACTGCACTTGAAGGGTTTCTCTCCCATGTGTGTTCTCTGGTGTGCTACAAGATGAGCTGAAAGTGCAAACGTCTTCCCACACACACTGCACTTGAAGGGTTTCTCTCCCATATGTGTTCTCTGGTGTGCTACAAGAGCAGATGAACGTGCAAACACCTTCCCACACACACTGCAATTGAAGGGTTTCTCTCCCGTGTGTGTTCTCTGGTGTGTTACAAGAGCAGATGACTGTGCAAACGCCTTCCCACACACACTGCACTTGAAGGGTTTCTCTCCCGTGTGTGTTCTCTGGTGTTTTACAAGAGTAGATAACTGTGCAAACGCCTTCCCACACACACTGCACTTGAAGGGTTTCTCTCCCGTGTGAGTTCTCTGGTGCTGTGTCAAATGTGCAGGACAATCCGTGCTGTATGCACACCGGTCGCATTGATGCCTTTTTGCACCGAGCTGCGCCGACTGCCTTTGCTCCATGAGACCAATTCTGCAGAGGCAGCGACAGCTGCAGACAGAAAAAGAAGAATATCCACACCATCTACACGTCAGTATCGAGGCACAGAGGAATGCATATACACAGTCACACGTGACTTACACGTCTATACTTATTCATATATTTATGATATAGTAAAAAAAAGTGTCCCAAATTCATCACACGGGCTGTTATGGCACACAATGAGAGGGCAAATGGTCATAAACATGCCTGGAAGCCCTCGTATCTTCAAAATGAACGTTAACCCAAAACTCAGCACACAATTTCAACTGTCTGGCTTCAAAATAAATGTTTATGAAAGCTAAATTCAGCTGACATAGCAAAGGGTGTTGAAAATAATACTATTTGTGTCATGCACAAATGCATAAATTAATGTTCAATCGCAACTTAGAGGTGTGAAGCCAGGCACAGATGTCCTTAATTGCTGGGATGAGCAGTTCTGACTTCAGCTGCTGCACGTGTGTGCTGTGATCACTTCCTGACTCCATTCTTACAAAGAGTTCCAGAGGAAAACTAAAATAAACTACCGTTTTGATATAACCTCTGGGCTCAATAGAGTTAATAGACTTTACTGCAAATACAAACTTGACACTGTCACACACTCAGAGGTGGAGCCAGGATTTTCAGGTAGGGGGGGAAACCCCTCCAGCAATGAAAAATTACAGGAGTTGTTAGTAAGTAAGGAGTTGTTAGTGAGAAAGGACTTGTCCCTTGCTTTTCATTCGACGCGTGTGATCGTCATCGCGCTCGCTGAACGTGTTGATGCCTTCAGGAAAGAAAAATAGACTTTTTGGCTTCTCGGAGTTTCAATACAAATCCGTGTGAAGAACGGGTACAACTGCCATCTTAAATATAAAGCAGAACTTACACCTGTTTGTTTGTGTGCAGCAGCAAAAACTCTCCAACGCTGAGCTCTGGCGTCATGAAATTTTCACAGCTTATGCTGTCTGGAATTTCGAAGCGAACGCCGCGTCATTCCCTTCCCGAGTGGCAAAAATCGACCTGACGTAGCAGTGGGTGCAGGTTGAATTGAGGGAAAACATCCGATTTAGGAAAATTGAAGTGTTTCGGCTTCTTTCTTGCAAGCATCAATTTTTTCAGGGTTTTTCAGTGAATTATGAGGGAATATTAAATTAATCCAAGACAAGAATCCAAGTCCCGGGCGAAGCCGGGTAGTGAAGCTAGTTACTAATAAACCCCAATGATCCTATCGGGGGGGCACGTGCCACCCCACCCCCACTGGCTCCACCACTGTCACACACTGACATGGTTCACAGGTGGTGGTGTGTCCAGACCCACGCCTGGCCACCTTCACCTGCTCAGTATTAATGCTTCCTCACTCCACCAAGTAATTCATTGAGGATCAACCAACACAGCCGAGGCTGCGTGTCTCTCTGTGGTGAGATATTAACTACCTGTCCTGGCATACAGGAAGTCGTGGGTTCGATCCCGACCCTGACGCCTGCTGTATATTTGTAGTTTACGTGTCTCTCTCTCTCTCTCTCCCCGTGGTCGCGTGGATTTCCTTCCCGATCCTCGGGTTACCCCTCCACATGTAGAGTGAACACCGCCACGCGTCTAGAGTGAACACCGCCACGCGTCTAGAGTGAACACCGCCACGCGTCTAGAGTGAACACCGCCACGCGTCTAGAGTGAACACCGCCACGCGTCTAGAGTGAACACCACCACGCGTCTAGAGTGAACACCGCCACGCGTCTAGAGTGAACACCACCACGCGTCTAGAGTGAACACCGCCACGTGTCTAGAGTGAACACCGCCACGCGTCTAGAGTGAACACCGCCACGCGTCCAGAGTGAACACGGCCACGCGTCTAGAGTGAACACCGCCACGCGTCCAGAGTGAACACGGCCACGCGTCTAGAGTGAACACCGCCACGTGTCTAGAGTGAACACCGCCACGCGTCTAGAGTGAACACCGCCACGCGTCTAGAGTGAACACCGCCACGTGTCTAGAGTGAACACCGCCACGCGTCTAGAGTGAACACCACCACGCGTCTAGAGTGAACACCGCCACGCGTCTAGAGTGAACACCGCCACGCGTCTAGAGTGAACACCGCCACGCGTCTAGAGTGAACACCGCCACGCGTCCAGAGTGAACACGGCCACGCGTCTAGAGTGAACACCGCCACGTGTCTAGAGTGAACACCACCACGCGTCTAGAGTGAACACCGCCACGTGTCTAGAGTGAACACCGCCACGTGTCTAGAGTGAACACGGCCACGCGTCTAGAGTGAACACCACCACGCGTCTAGAGTGAACACCGCCACGCGTCTAGAGTGAACACCACCACGCGTCTAGAGTGAACACCGCCACGTGTCTAGAGTGAACACCACCACGTGTCTAGAGTGAACACGGCCACGCGTCTAGAGTGAACACCGCCACGCGTCTAGAGTGAACACCGCCACGCGTCTAGAGTGAACACCGCCACGTGTCTAGAGTGAACACCGCCACGCGTCTAGAGTGAACACCGCCACGCGTCCAGAGTGAACACGGCCACGCGTCTAGAGTGAACACCGCCACGCGTCTAGAGTGAACACCGCCACGCGTCTAGAGTGAACACCGCCACGCGTCTAGAGTGAACACCACCACGCGTCTAGAGTGAACACCGCCACGCGTCTAGAGTGAACACCGCCACGCGTCTAGAGTGAACACCGCCACGCGTCTAGAGTGAACACCGCCACGCGTCCAGAGTGAACACGGCCACGTGTCTAGAGTGAACACCACCACGCGTCTAGAGTGAACACCGCCACGTGTCTAGAGTGAACACCGCCACGTGTCTAGAGTGAACACCGCCACGTGTCTAGAGTGAACACCGCCACGTGTCTAGAGTGAACACCACCACGCGTCTAGAGTGAACACGGCCACGTGTCTAGAGTGAACACCGCCACGCGTCTAGAGTGAACACCACCACGCGTCCAGAGTGAACACCGCCACGCGTCTAGAGTGAACACGGCCACGTGTCTAGAGTGAACACGGCCACGTGTCTAGAGTGAACACCGCCACGCGTCTAGAGTGAACACCGCCACGCGTCTAGAGTGAACACCGCCACGCGTCTAGAGTGAACACCGCCACGCGTCTAGAGTGAACACCGCCACACGTCTAGAGTGAACACCACCACGCGTCTAGAGTGAACACCGCCACGTGTCTAGAGTGAACACCACCACGCGTCTAGAGTGAACACCACCACGCTGTTGACGAGCCTCACCTTGTTGTTATTGTTGTTGTGGGCAGGTCGCTTCTGGAAACAAGAGCGGTACAGCAGCTCAAGCGGGCGTGGCCTGGTAAAAAATGAAAAAAAACTGTGAATATTTAAAACAAAACAAAGTTACAAAGTAGCGAGCCAGGTGAAGGGAAATTAAAACTTAAGCAAGATACTCTTTGGTTCTTTCGGTAAAGTCACATAGAATAAATAAATACATTATGTAATAGCATACGACGTTTCAACTGCAACACAAGCAATCATCATCAGGTACAAATGAAAGAGAAAAAAAACCTATTAAACTTAGAGTCAGCTAACATAACAGTCAACACCCTACCTGGTTGATAATGTTCTTCCAAAGATTGCTCAATTTGAGAGAGAGACACGGAGACACAGACAGACACATAAGCAGAGAGAGAGACACACAGACACACAGAGAGAGACACACATAGACACACAGAGAGAGACACACAGACACAGAGAGAGATGACACAGAGAGACACACAGAGAGAGACACACATCGACACAGAGAGAGATGACACAGAGACACAGAGAGAGAGACACACATCGACACACAGAGAGAGATGACACAGAGACACACAGAGAGAGACACACATAGGCACACAGAGAAACAACGCCTCTGTGTTGAGGCCTTAAATAGAGAGAGAGGGGGGGGTAGAGAAACTAGCACGTCAATGCAAGGCCGTAGCCATGGAGTCAACATTGGGGGGGACCAAATCTTCCACGGGTCTGGGGTCCCCCCCCCAGAAAAATATCTAAATTAGAAAACTAATTTCCTGCCATTTCCTCCCTAAAATATTTTTAAAAGTTCACTAGCACATGGCATGGACACAATAATGTCTAATAGTGTATTGTAATACCTTTCTTGTTTCATAGTATGCAATGGCAGAGATTAGGGATTCATAAAGTACAACGCAATCCTATAAACAGGAATCTATGCATTGTTATATGAAGACAAGTCCAGATTTCGTGGCCAAGGTTTAGCAAATGGTTGTCTTTATTAACAGAGCATCACAATTATTATTTACAAATTTTTTTACAGAAACATATTGGGGGGGCATATTTGATTATTATACTTATTATAACATATTATAACATTATATTAATATATATTAATATAATAATTATAACATATTATACTTATTATAACATTATAATTAATAAATATTATAACATAATATTATACTTATTATAACATGTTATAATGACGGCCTTGTGTCAATGAGAGACTTGGAGGTTTGGTGACTGCACAGAGAGAGAGAGAGACACTTCATGTAATGCAACACAGAGAGTCGGTCAACACACCAACTAACGTACTCTTAGGTTTTTTCGGTAAAGTCACCACGTAGGTAAAAAATGAAATTAAAATTAATAAAAGTAAAAACAAAATAATAAAATTATAATAAATCACGCCTCACTTGATGCAGAAAATTATAGTCTACATTATAGACTGCCAGTACACTCACCCAGCTTAATAACCAGGCTACAGTCTACATTATAGACTGCCAGTACGTGCACGTGTGTGCACACACGTGCACTTCTGTGTGCACGCACGTGCGTGCGCGTGCGCGTGTGTGCACGTGCGTGCGCGTGCGTGCGCGTGTGTGCACGTGCGTGCACACACACGCACGTGCGCGCACACATGAGTCAGGTGTGTGTCTTAACCTCCGCCGAACCCCTGAGACTGACTCACCGAACCCCAGGGGTTCGATCGAACCCCAGGTTAAGAACCACTGGTCTAAGGCTTACGCATCTCCCGGGTCTCCATTTGACTTTGTATTGTCTCGGAGGAAGTCAACCCACACCTCCACTTCCACAAACTGCTGGGAGTCGCCTCGCTCTGCCTCACAGTCAGAATTCTCCTCCTGCTTCACGTTGTCTCCATCGATGTGAAGGTCCGATTTGGGAGTTGAATCGTCATCTTCACATTTTACCTTCACTTCTTGGCTCTTCACCATCACGTCTTCACATTTCACCTTCACCTCTTCATATTTCACCTCGATTTCTTTAAAAGTGTCCAAGCTGAGATTTTCTTCCAGTTCTTGTTTGATGAGGGATGGGCTCATTGAGGCACTTTGACATTCACAAGCTGATTTCAGACTCCACTCCTTGTGGATCTTCTGATGCTTGTGTGTTCTCTGGTGTCTTTGAAGATTTCGTGAAAGTGTAAACGCCTTCTCACACACACTGCGCTTGAAGGGTTTCTCTCCCGTGTGTGTTCTCTTGTGTGTTACAAGATGAGCTGAACATGCAAACGCCTTCCCACACACACTGCACTTGAAGGGTTTCTCTCCCGTGTGTGTTCTCTTGTGTCTTACAAGAGCAGATGAATCTGAAAACGCCTTCCCACACACACTGCACTTGAAGGGTTTCTCTCCCGTGTGTGTTCTCTTGTGTCTTACAAGAGCAGATGAATCTGAAAACGTCTTCCCACATACACTGCACTTGAAGGGTTTCTCTCCCGTGTGTGTTCTCTTGTGTGTTACAAGATAAGATGAATCTGAAAACGCCTTCCCACACACACTGCACTTGAAGGGTTTCTCTCCCGTGTGTGTTCTCTGGTGTGCTACAAGAGCAGATGAACGTGCAAACACCTTCCCACACACACTGCACTTGAAGGGTTTCTCTCCCGTGTGTGTTTTCTGGTGTATTACAAGAGTAGATGAACATGCAAACGCCTTCCCACATACACTGCACTTGAAGGGTTTCTCTCCCGTGTGTGTTCTCTTGTGTGTTACAAGAGTAGATAACTGTGCAAACGCCTTCCCACACACACTGCACTTGAAGGGTTTCTCTCCTGTGTGAGTTCTCTGGTGCCGTGTCAAATTTCCAGGACAATCCGTGCTGTATGCACACCGGTCGCATTGATGCCTTTTTGCACCGAGCTGCGCCGAGTGCCTTTGCTCCATGAGACAAATTCTGCAGAGGAAGCGACAACTGCAGACAGAAAAAAGAGAATATCCACACCATCTACACGTCAGTATCGATGCACAGAGGAATGCATATACAGTCACACATGACTTACACATCTATACTTATTCATATATTCATGATATAGTGAAAAAGTGTTCCAAATTCATCACACGGGCTGTTATGGCACACAATGAGAGGTCAAGTGGTTAGAAACGTGCCTGGAAGCCCTCGTATCTTCAAAATGAACGTTAACCCAAAACTCAGAGCACACAATTTCAGCTGTTTTGCTTCAAAATAAATGTTTATGAAAGCTAAATTCAGCTGACATAGCAAAGGGTGTTTAAAATAATACTATTTGTGTCATGCACAAATGCATAAATTAATGTTCAATCGCAACTTAGAGATGTGAAGCCAGGCACAGATGTCCTTGATTGCTGGGATGACTTTACTGCAAATACAAACTTGACACTGTCACACACTCAGAGGTGGAGCCAGGATTTTCAGGTGGGGGGGGGAAACCCCTCCAGCAATGAAAAATTACAGGAGTTGTTAGTAAGTAAGGAGTTGTTAGTAAGTAAGGAGTTGTTAGTAAGAAAGGACTTGTCCCTTGCTTTTCATTCGACGCGTGTGATCGTCATCGCGCTCGCTGAACGTGTTGATGCCTTCAGGAAAGAAAAATAGACTTTTGTATTTTGGGGGGGGGGGGGGGGGGGGAATGACCATGACGTATGTGGCATCAACCCACATCACACCTGAGCTAAGCGCTCTGCAATGCTTACCCCCCTACCACATGGCTCTTCGCGCGCCGTACTTCTACAGCTGTTCACAGCGTGCCGGGAGATTTTAGGTGGCGCTTCGCTCCTGCCCGATAAAGTCAATGGCTTCTCGGAGTTTCAATACAAATCCGTGTGAAGAACGGGTACAACTGCCATCTTAAATATAAAGCAGAACTTACATCTGTTTGTTTGTGTGCAGCAGCAAAAACTCTCCAATTCCAGGCTTTGGCGTCATGAAATTTTCACAGCTTTTGCTGTCTGGAATTTCGAAGTGAACGCGACTGTTTTCAGCTCGCCACGTCATTCCCTTCCCGAGTTGCCAAAATCGACATTACGTAGAAGTGGGTTAAGGTAAAATTTCCTTCAGTGAAAAACATCCGAATTAGTTAAATTGATTTCTTTCAGCTTTTCTTTCTTACAAGAATCACTTTTTCAGGGTTTTTCAGTGAAATATGAGGGAATATTAAATTAATCCAAGACAAGAATCCAAGTCCCGGGCAAAGCCGGGTAGTGAAGCTAGTTACTAATAAACCCCAATGATCGTTGGGGGGGCACGTGCCACCCCACCCCCACTGGCTCCACCACTGTCACACACTGGCATGGTTCACAGGTGGTGGTGTATCCAGACCCACGCCTGGCCACCTTCACCTGCTCAGTATTAATGCTTCCTCACTCCACCAAGTAATTCATTGAGGATCAACCACCACAGCCGAGGCTGCGTGTCTCTCTGTGGTGAGATGTTAACTACCTGTCCTGGCATACAGGAAGTCGTGGGTTCCATCCCGACCCTGACGCCTGCTGTATATTTGTAGTTTACGTGTCTCTCTCTCTCTCCCCGTGGTCGCATGGATTTCCTTCCCGATCCCCGGGTTTCCCCTCCACATGTAGAGAGTGAACACCGCCACGCGTCTAGAGTGAACACCACCACGCGTCTAGAGCGAACACCACCACGCGTCTAGAGCGAACACCACCACGCGTCTAGAGTGAACACCGCCACGCGTCTAGAGCGAACACCGCCACGCGTCTAGAGTGAACACCGCCACGCGTCTAGAGCGAACACCACCACGCGTCTAGAGTGAACACCACCACGCGTCTAGAGCGAACACCACCACGCGTCTAGAGTGAACACCACCACGCGTTTAGAGTGAACACCGCCACGCGTCTAGAGTGAACACCGCCACGCATCTAGAATGAACACCACCACGCGTCTAGAGTGAACACCACCACGCGTCTAGAGTGAACACCGCCACGCGTCTAGAGTGAACACCGCCACGCGTCTAGAGTGAACACCATCACGCGTCTAGAGTGAACACCACCACGCGTCTAGAGTGAACACCGCCACGTGTCTAGAGTGAACACCACCACGCGTCCAGAGTGAACACGGCCACGCGTCTAGAGTGAACACCGCCACGTGTCTAGAGTGAACACCGCCACGTGTCTAGAGTGAACACCACCACGCGTCTAGAATGAACACCACCACGCGTCTAGAGTGAACACCGCCACGCATCTAGAATGAACACCACCACGCGTCTAGAGTGAACACCACCACGCGTCTAGAGTGAACACCACCACGCGTCTAGAGTGAACACCACCACGCGTCTAGAGTGAACACCACCACGTGTCTAGAGTGAACACCGCCATGTGTCTAGAGTGAACACCGCCACGCGTCTAGAGTGAACACCACCACGCGTCCAGAGTGAACACCACCACGCTGTTGACGAGCCTCACCTTGCTGTTATTGTTGTTGTGGGCAGGTCGCTTCTGAAAACAAGAGCGGTACAGCAGCTCAAGCGGGCGTGGCCTGGTAAAAAATGAAAAAAAACTGTGAATATTTAAAACAAAACAAAGTTACAAAGTAGCGAGCCAGGTGAAGGGAAATTAAAACTTAAGCAAGATACTCTTTGGTTCTTTCGGTAAAGTCACATAGAATAAATAAATACATTATGTAATAGCATACGACATTTCAACTGCAACACAAGCAATCATCATCAGGTACAAATGAAAGAGAAAAAAAACCTATTAAACTTAGAGTCAGCTAACATAACAGTCAACACCCTACCTGGTTGATAATGTTCTTCCAAAGATTGCTCAATTTGAGAGAGAGACACGGAGACACAGACAGACACATAAGCAGAGAGAGAGACACACAGACACACAGAGAGAGACACACATAGACACACAGAGAGAGACACACAGACACACAGAGAGAGATGACACAGAGAGACACACAGAGAGAGACACACATCGACACACAGAGAGAGATGACACAGAGACACAGAGAGAGAGACACACATCGACACACAGAGAGAGATGACACAGAGACACACAGAGAGAGACACACATAGGCACACAGAGAAACAACGCCTCTGTGTTGAGGCCTTAAATAGAGAGAGAGGGGGGGGGGTAGAGAAACTAGCACGTCAATGCAAGGCCGTAGCCATGGAGTCAACATTGGGGGGGACCAAATCTTCCACGGGTCTGGGGTCCCCCCCCCAGAAAAATATCTAAATTAGAAAACTAATTTCCTGCCATTTCCTCCCTAAAATATTTTTAAAAGTTCACTAGCACATGGCATGGACACAATAATGTCTAATAGTGTATTGTAATACCTTTCTTGTTTCATAGTATGCAATGGCAGAGATTAGGGATTCATAAAGTACAACGCAATCCTATAAACAGGAATCTATGCATTGTTATATGAAGACAAGTCCAGATTTCGTGGCCAAGGTTTAGCAAATGGTTGTCTTTATTAACAGAGCATCACAATTATTATTTACAAATTTTTTTACAGAAACATATTGGGGGGGCATATTTGATTATTATACTTATTATAACATATTATAACATTATATTAATATATATTAATATAATAATTATAACATATTATACTTATTATAACATTATAATTAATAAATATTATAACATAATATTATACTTATTATAACATGTTATAATGACGGCCTTGTGTCAATGAGAGACTTGGAGGTTTGGTGACTGCACAGAGAGAGAGAGAGACACTTCATGTAATGCAACACAGAGAGTAGGTCAACACACCAACTAACGTACTCTTAGGTTTTTTCGGTAAAGTCACCACGTAGGTAAAAAATGAAATTAAAATTAATAAAAGTAAAAACAAAATAATAAAATTATAATAAATCACGCCTCACTTGATGCAGAAAATTATAGTCTACATTATAGACTGCCAGTACAATCACCCAGCTTAATAACCAGGCTACAGTCTACATTATAGACTGCCAGTACACTCACCCAGCTTAATAACCAGGCTACAGTCTTCATTATAGACTGCCAGTACGTGCACGTGTGTGCACACACGTGCACTTCTGTGTGCACGTGTGTGCACGTGCGTGCACGTGTGCGTGCGCGTGCGTGCGCGTGCGTGCACGTGTGCGTGCGCGTGCGTGTGCGTGCACACACACGCACGTGCGCGCACACATGAGTCAGGTGTGTGTCTTAACCTCCGCCGAACCCCTGAGACTGACTCACCGAACCCCAGGGGTTCGATCGAACCCCAGGTTAAGAACCACTGGTCTAAGGCTTACGCATCTCCCGGGTCTCCATTTGACTTTGTATTGTCTCGGAGGAAGTCAACCCACACCTCCACTTCCACAAACTGCTGGGAGTCGCCTCGCTCTGCCTCACAGTCAGAATTCTCCTCCTGCTTCACGTTGTCTCCATCGATGTGAAGGTCCGATTTGGGAGTTGAATCGTCATCTTCACATTTTACCTTCACTTCTTGGCTCTTCACCATCACGTCTTCACATTTCACCTTCACCTCTTCATATTTCACCTCGATTTCTTTAAAAGTGTCCAAGCTGAGATTTTCTTCCGGTTCTTGTTTGATGAGGGATGGGCTCATTGAGGCACTTTGACATTCACAAGCTGATTTCAGACTCCACTCCTTGTGGATCTTCTGATGCTTGTGTGTTCTCTGGTGTCTTTGAAGATTTCGTGAAAGTGTAAACGCCTTCTCACACACACTGCGCTTGAAGGGTTTCTCTCCCGTGTGTGTTCTCTTGTGTGTTACAAGATGAGCTGAACGTGCAAACGCCTTCCCACACACACTGCACTTGAAGGGTTTCTCTCCCGTGTGTGTTCTCTTGTGTCTTACAAGAGCAGATGAATCTGAAAACGCCTTCCCACACACACTGCACTTGAAGGGTTTCTCTCCCGTGTGTGTTCTCTTGTGTCTTACAAGAGCAGATGAATCTGAAAACGTCTTCCCACATACACTGCACTTGAAGGGTTTCTCTCCCGTGTGTGTTCTCTTGTGTCTTACAAGAGAAGATGAATCTGAAAACGCCTTCCCACACACACTGCACTTGAAGGGTTTCTCTCCCGTGTGTGTTCTCTGGTGTGCTACAAGAGCAGATGAACGTGCAAACACCTTCCCACACACACTGCACTTGAAGGGTTTCTCTCCCGTGTGTGTTTTCTGGTGTATTACAAGAGTAGATGAACGTGCAAACGCCTTCCCACATACACTGCACTTGAAGGGTTTCTCTCCCGTGCGTGTTCTCTGGTGTTTTACAAGAGTAGATAACTGTGCAAACGCCTTCCCACACACACTGCACTTGAAGGGTTTCTCTCCCGTGTGAGTTCCCTGGTGTTTTACAAGAGTAGATAACTGTGCAAACGCCTTCCCACACACACTGCACTTGAAGGGTTTCTCTCCCGTGTGTGTTCTCTGGTGTTTTACAAGAGTAGATAACTGTGCAAACGCCCTCCCACACACACTGCACTTGAAGGGTTTCTCTCCTGTGTGAGTTCTCTGGTGCCGTGTCAAATGTTCAGGACGATCCGTGCTGTATGCACACCGGTCGCATTGATGCCTTTTTGCACCGAGCTGCGCCGACTGCCTTTGCTCCATGAGACATATTCTGCAGAGGCAGCGACAGCTGCAGACAGAAAAAAGAGAATATCCACACCATCTACACGTCAGTATCGATGCACAGAGGAATGCATATACAGTCACACATGACTTACACATCTATACTTATTCATATATTCATGATATAGTGAAAAAGTGTTCCAAATTCATCACACGGGCTGTTATGGCACACAATGAGAGGTCAAGTGGTTAGAAACGTGCCTGGAAGCCCTCGTATCTTCAAAATGAACGTTAACCCAAAACTCAGAGCACACAATTTCAGCTGTTTTGCTTCAAAATAAATGTTTATGAAAGCTAAATTCAGCTGACATAGCAAAGGGTGTTTAAAATAATACTATTTGTGTCATGCACAAATGCATAAATTAATGTTCAATCGCAACTTAGAGGTGTGAAGCCAGGCACAGATGTCCTTAATTGCTGGGATGAGCAGTTCTGACTTCAGCTGCTGCACGTGTGTGCTGTGATCACTTCCTGACTCCATTCTTACAAAGAGTTCCAGAGGAAAACTAAAATAAACTACTGTTTTGATATAACCTCTGTGCTCACTAGAGTTAATAGACTTTACTGCAAATACAAACTTTACACTGTCACACACTCAGAGGTGGAGCCAGGATTTTCAGGTGGGGGGGGGAAACCCCTCCAGCAATGAAAAATTACAGGAGTTGTTAGTAAGTAAGGAGTTGTTAGTGAGAAAGGAGTTGTTAGTGAGAAAGGACTTGTCCCTTGCTTTTCATTCGACGCGTGTGATCGTCATCGCGCTCGCTGAACGTGTTGATGCCTTCAGGAAAGAAAAATAGACTTTTGTATTTTGGGGGGGGGGGGGGGGGGGGAATGACCATGACGTATGTGGCATCAACCCGCATCACACCTGAGCTAAGCGCTCTGCAATGCTTACCCCCCTACCACATGGCTCTTCGCGCGCCGTACTTCTACAGCTGTTCACAGCGTGCCGGGAGATTTTAGGTGGCGCTTCGCTCCTGCCCGATAAAGTCAATGGCTTCTCGGAGTTTCAATACAAATCCGTGTGAAGAACGGGTACAACTGCCATCTTAAATATAAAGCAGAACTTACATCTGTTTGTTTGTTTGAAGCAGCAAAAACTCTCCAATTCCAGGCTTTGGCGTCATGAAATTTTCACAGCTTTTGCTGTCTGGAATTTCGAAGTGAACGCGACTGTTTTCAGCTCGCCACGTCATTCCCTTCCCGAGTTGCCAAAATCGACATTACGTAGAAGTGGGTTAAGGTTAAATTTCCTTCAGTGAAAAACATCCGAATTAGTTAAATTGATTTCTTTCAGCTTTTCTTTCTTACAAGAATCACTTTTTCAGGGTTTTTCAGTGAAATATGAGGGAATATTAAATTAATCCAAGACAAGAATCCAAGTCCCGGGCAAAGCCGGGTAGTGAAGCTAGTTACTAATAAACCCCAATGATCGTTGGGGGGGCACGTGCCACCCCACCCCCACTGGCTCCACCACTGTCACACACTGGCATGGTTCACAGGTGGTGGTGTGTCCAGACCCACGCCTGGCCACCTTCACCTGCTCAGTATTAATGCTTCCTCACTCCACCAAGTAATTCATTGAGGATCAACCACCACAGCCGAGGCTGCGTGTCTCTCTGTGGTGAGATGTTAACTACCTGTCCTGGCATACAGGAAGTCGTGGGTTCCATCCCGACCCTGACGCCTGCTGTATATTTGTAGTTTACGTGTCTCTCTCTCTCCCCGTGGTCGCATGGATTTCCTTCCCGATCCCCGGGTTTCCCCTCCACATGTAGAGAGTGAACACCGCCACGCGTCTAGAGTGAACACCACCACGCGTCTAGAGCGAACACCACCACGTGTCTAGAGCGAACACCACCACGCGTCTAGAGTGAACACCGCCACGCGTCTAGAGCGAACACCGCCACGCGTCTAGAGCGAACACCACCACGCGTCTAGAGTGAACACCACCACGCGTCTAGAGTGAACACCGCCACGCGTCTAGAGTGAACACCACCACGCGTCTAGAGTGAACACCGCCACGCGTCTAGAGTGAACACCGCCACGCATCTAGAATGAACACCACCACGCGTCTAGAGTGAACACCACCACGCGTCTAGAGTGAACACCGCCACGCGTCTAGAGTGAACACCGCCACGCGTCTAGAGTGAACACCACCACGCGTCTAGAGTGAACACCACCACGCGTCTAGAGTGAACACCGCCACGTGTCTAGAGTGAACACCACCACGCGTCCAGAGTGAACACGGCCACGCGTCTAGAGTGAACACCGCCACGTGTCTAGAGTGAACACCGCCACGTGTCTAGAGTGAACACCACCACGCGTCTAGAATGAACACCACCACGCGTCTAGAGTGAACACCGCCACGCATCTAGAATGAACACCACCACGCGTCTAGAGTGAACACCACCACGCGTCTAGAGTGAACACCACCACGCGTCTAAAGTGAACACCACCACGCGTCTAGAGTGAACACCACCACGTGTCTAGAGTGAACACCGCCATGTGTCTAGAGTGAACACCGCCACGCGTCTAGAGTGAACACCACCACGCGTCCAGAGTGAACACCACCACGCTGTTGACGAGCCTCACCTTGTTGTTATTGTTGTTGTGGGCAGGTCGCTTCTGAAAACAAGAGCGGTACAGCAGCTCAAGCGGGTGTGGCCTGGTAAAAAATGAAAAAAAACTGTGAATATTTAAAACAAAACAAGTTACAAAGTAGCGAGCCAGGTGAAGGGAAATTAAAACTTAAGCAAGATACTCTTTGGTTCTTTCGGTAAAGTCACATAGAATAAATAAATACATTATATAATAGCATACGACGTTTCAACTGCAACACAAGCAATCATCATCAGGTACAAATGAAAGAGAAAAAAAACCTATTAAACTTAGAGTCAGCTAACATAACAGTCAACACCCTACCTGGTTGATAATGTTCTTCCAAAGATTGCTCAATTTGAGAGAGAGACACGGAGACACAGACAGACACATAAGCAGAGAGAGAGACACACAGACACACAGAGAGAGACACACATAGACACACAGAGAGAGACACACAGACACACAGAGAGAGATGACACAGAGAGACACACAGAGAGAGACACACATCGACACACAGAGAGAGATGACACAGAGACACAGAGAGAGAGACACACATCGACACACAGAGAGAGATGACACAGAGACGCACAGAGAGAGACACACATAGGCACACAGAGAAACAACGCCTCTGTGTTGAGGCCTTAAATAGAGAGAGAGGGGGGGGTAGAGAAACTAGCACGTCAATGCAAGGCCGTAGCCATGGAGTCAACATTGGGGGGGACCAAATCTTCCACGGGTCTGGGGTCCCCCCCCCAGAAAAATATCTAAATTAGAAAACTAATTTCCTGCCATTTCCTCCCTAAAATATTTTTAAAAGTTCACTAGCACATGGCATGGACACAATAATGTCTAATAGTGTATTGTAATAACTTTCTTGTTTCATAGTATGCAATGGCAGAGATTAGGGATTCATAAAGTACAACGCAATCCTATAAACAGGAATCTATGCATTGTTATATGAAGACAAGTCCAGATTTCGTGGCCAAGGTTTAGCAAATGGTTGTCTTTATTAACAGAGCATCACAATTATTATTTACAAATTTTTTTACAGAAACATATTGGGGGGGCATATTTGATTATTATACTTATTATAACATATTATAACATTATATTAATATATATTAATATAATAATTATAACATATTATACTTATTATAACATTATAATTAATAAATATTATAATATAATATTATACTTATTATAACATGTTATAATGACGGCCTTGTGTCAATGAGAGACTTGGAGGTTTGGAGACTGCACAGAGAGAGAGAGAGACACTTAATGTAATGCAACACAGAGAGTCGGTCAACACACCAACTCACGTACTCTTAGGTTTTTTCGGTAAAGTCACCACGTAGGTAAAAATGAAATTAAAATTAATAAAAGTAAAAATAGAAATAAAATAATAAAATAATAAATCACGCCTCACTTGATGCAGCAAATTACAGTCTACATTATAGACTGCCAGTACACTCACCCAGCTTAATAACCAGGCTACAGTCTACATTATAGACTGCCAGTACACTCACCCAGCTTAATAACCAGGCTACAGTCTACATTATAGACTGCCAGTACACTCACCCAGCTTAATAACCAGGCTACAGTCTACATTATAGACTGCCAGTACACTCACCCAGCTTAATAACCAGGCTACAGTCTACATTATAGACTGCCAGTACACTCACCCAATTTAATAACCAGGCTACAGTCTACATTATAGACTGCCAGTACACTCACCCAGCTTAATAACCAGGCTACAGTCTACATTATAGACTGCCAGTACACTCACCCAGCTTAATAACCAGGCTACAGTCTACATTATAGACTGCCAGTACACTCACCCAGCTTAATAACCAGGCTACAGTCTACATTATAGACTGCCAGTACACTCACCCAATTTAATAACCAGGCTACAGTCTACATTATAGACTGCCAGTACACTCACCCAGCTTAATAACCAGGCTACAGTCTACATTATAGACTGCCAGTACACTCACCCAGCTTAATAACCAGGCTACAGTCTACATTATAGACTGCCAGTACACTCACCCAGCTTAATAACCAGGCTACAGTCTACATTATAGACTGCCAGTACACTCACCCAGCTTAATAACCAGGCTACAGTCTACATTATAGACTGCCAGTACACTCACCCAGCTTAATAACCAGGCTACAGTCTACATTATAGACTGCCAGTACACTCACCCAGCTTAATAACCAGGCTACAGTCTACATTATAGACTGCCAGTACACTCACCCAGCTTAATAACCAGGCTACAGTCTACATTATAGACTGCCAGTACACTCACCCAGCTTAATAACCAGGCTACAGTCTACATTATAGACTGCCAGTACACTCACCCAGCTTAATAACCAGGCTACAGTCTACATTATAGACTGCCAGTACACTCACCCAGCTTAATAACCAGGCTACAGTCTACATTATAGACTGCCAGTACACTCACCCAGCTTAATAACCAGGCTACAGTCTACATTATAGACTGCCAGTACACTCACCCAGCTTAATAACCAGGCTACAGTCTACATTATAGACTGCCAGTACACTCACCCAGCTTAATAACCGGGCTAGTCTACATTATAGACTGCCAGTACACTCACCCAGCTTAATAACCAGGCTACAGTCTACATTATAGACTGCCAGTACACTCACCCAGCTTAATAACCGGGCTACAGTCTACATTATAGACTGCCAGTACACTCACCCAGCTTAATAACCAGGCTACAGTCTACATTATAGACTGCCAGTACACTCACCCAGCTTAATAACCAGGCTACAGTCTACATTATAGACTGCCAGTACACTCACCCAGCTTAATAACCGGGCTACAGTCTACATTATAGACTGCCAGTACACTCACCCAGCTTAATAACCAGGCTACAGTCTACATTATAGACTGCCAGTACACTCACCCAGCTTAATAACCGGGCTACAGTCTACATTATAGACTGCCAGTACACTCACCCAGCTTAATAACCAGGCTACAGTCTACATTATAGACTGCCAGTACACTCACCCAGCTTAATAACCAGGCTACAGTCTACATTATAGACTGCCAGTACACTCACCCAGCTTAATAACCAGGCTACAGTCTACATTATAGACTGCCAGTACACTCACCCAGCTTAATAACCAGGCTACAGTCTACATTATAGACTGCCAGTACACTCACCCAGCTTAATAACCAGGCTACAGTCTACATTATAGACTGCCAGTACACTCACCCAGCTTAATAACTAGGCTACAGTCTACATTATAGACTGCCAGTACACTCACCCAGCTTAATAACCAGGCTACAGTCTACATTATAGACTGCCAGTACACTCACCCAGCTTAATAACCAGGCTACAGTCTACATTATAGACTGCCAGTACACTCACCCAGCTTAATAACCGGGCTACAGTCTACATTATAGACTGCCAGTACACTCACCCAGCTTAATAACCAGGCTACAGTCTACATTATAGACTGCCAGTACACTCACCCAGCTTAATAACCGGGCTACAGTCTACATTATAGACTGCCAGTACACTCACCCAGCTTAATAACCAGGCTACAGTCTACATTATAGACTGCCAGTACACTCACCCAGCTTAATAACCAGGCTACAGTCTACATTATAGACTGCCAGTACACTCACCCAGCTTAATAACCAGGCTACAGTCTACATTATAGACTGCCAGGACACTCACCCAGCTTAATAACCAGGCTACAGTCTACATTATAGACTGCCAGTACACTCACCCAGCTTAATAACCAGGCTACAGTCTACATTATAGACTGCCAGTACACTCACCCAGCTTAATAACCAGGCTACAGTCTACATTATAGACTGCCAGTACACTCACCCAGCTTAATAACTAGGCTACAGTCTACATTATAGACTGCCAGTACACTCACCCAGCTTAATAACCAGGCTACAGTCTACATTATAGACTGCCAGTACACTCACCCAGCTTAATAACCAGGCTACAGTCTACATTATAGATTAAATTAATAAAAACGCCTCACTTGATACAGCAAATGTGGCTGTGACGGTGCCACCTGATGACGGAGACTTGTGTTGCCTCCGAAACGTCGTGATTTGTTTATATTTTATTTCTATTTTTACTTTTATGAATTTGTATTCATTTCTTACCTACATGGTGACTTCACCTAGAACTAACGCATCGCCTGGCTGATCGCGTTCTTCCACAGGTTGCTAAACTAACTTCTTGGTTCACTTAGAATGGAAATAATAAAAAGAAAATTATTTTATTATTTCCATTCTACGTGATATAAAACATAATAAAATTGTATAGTTTTATTGTTTTATTTTATTACTTCCCTTCTACGTGACTTCACCGAAAGAACCAAGAAGATGAATCACTGCAGTCACGAAAGCTTTAAATCGAAATTGCTCAACTAAGCGAGAGAATTGAAGCGAACGCGACCAGGCGAGGGCAGGAGGCAAGGCCCCGCGTTGTAAAGTTCCAAAGTGGACATCGCTTCCATGCTCGCTGCTACTCAATTGACATCCCTACGAGAGAGAGTGCGAGGCTCTACCTCGGTAAACAACAACAACCACAACAACAACCACCACAACAACAACAACCACAACCGCGATGAGAATTTCTCGCCTCAGATTTCAGTTCCCGCGCGGAGCGTCAACTTTCCGTTACCTCGTGACGTCACGCCGCAGCAGCAGGTGACATGACGTCACTTGTGGGGTACAAGACACTCCCTTCCCACAATGAGCGGCTCTGTAACTTACATAAATTATGTTAATGAGCCTGGCCCAATCGTGGAGGGCTGGGCTGTGGGTGCCGAACCGGTCACAACGAACTCGTGACGTCTTTTACGAATAAATTATGTTAATGAGCCGCCAGTCAGTGGGTGTGGCTTTGCCCAAATAAGGATAGTACTTGAACAGATAACGGAAGTGACCCAGGCAGAGGTGACGTCACGCTCCCTTGAGACGGGTTGGGGTGAAATCTTTGGTGACATGACGTCACTAGCAAGGTACACCTCCCCCTGGCGTTTCACGCCGATGAGGTCATGCTGAGTGGTGACGTCACGTACCGGGATTAGAGTTTAAGTTGATTAAGATGAATTTTCCATTGCTCCCTCCCTTGAACAGAGACCCCTTGGGTGTGTGTGCTCAGCTCAACAATGTGGACATTATTGTGTGTGTACACACACGTGGACAGTGTGTACACACACATGGACAGTGTGTACACACACATGGACAGTGTGTACACACACGTGGGCAGTGTGTACACACACGTGTACACTGTGTGTATGTGTGTGTGTATGTAATATTGTAAATTACGGCGGGAGACCACTTGACGGGTAGCACACACGATCCCATTTTCCAGCGCGTGTCACCCCTACATACACGCGTGTGTACGTGTCCGTGTCTGTGTGTGTATGTGCGTGCGTGTGTGTGTGCCTGTGTGTGTGTCCGTGCTTGTGTGTGTGTACATGCGTGCCTGTGTGTGTGTACATGCGTGCCTGTGTGTCCGTGCCTGTGTGAGCGCCCGTGATTACGAACACTCCCCGCGTACCCCACTTACGAATAATAACAGGGGAGTCAGTTGTGAGTGCGAAGGGACTGGTGGCCACGGGAGGTAATCATCACCAGCGGTGCCAGGCTAGGTGTCTGTACCCCCCCCCACTCACCCCCCGGTGCCAGGCTAGGTGTCTGTACCCACCCCCCACTCACCCCCCGGTGCCAGGCTAGGTGTCTGTACCCCCCCCCACTCACCCCCCGGTGCCAGGCTAGGTGTCTGTACCCCCCCCACTCACCCCCGGTGCCAGGCTAGGTGTCTGTACCCACCCCCCACTCACCCCCCCTCTCTCTGTGTCTCTCTCTGCTTGTTAAATCATCACCACCACGATGCCAGGCTAGGTGTCTGTACCTCCCCCCACTCACCCCCTCTCTCTCTGTGTCTCTCTCTGCTTGTTAAATCATCACCACCACGGTGCCAGGCTAGGTGTCTGTACCCCCCCCACTCACCCCCCGGTGCCAGGCTAGGTGCCTGTACCTCCCCCACTCACCCCCCCCCCCGGTGCCAGGCTAGGTGTGTGTACCCCCCCCCACTCACCCCCCCCCCGGTGCCAGGCTAGGTGTCTGTACCCCCCCCACTCACCCCCCCCCCCGGTGCCAGGCTAGGTGTCTGTACCCCCCCCACTCACCCCCCCCCCCCGGTGCCAGGCTAGGTGTCTGTACCCCCCCCACTCACCCCCCTCTATCTCTCTGTGTCTCTCTCGTTGGGTGCGGCCGCGTGCACCCGGTGCTCCCGCTCTAACGTTGGTGCGGATGGAGGCCTGGGCTCAGGTGAGAGCCTGAGCCCGGCCTAGAGAGAGGTGAACCAGGGAGAAAACGCTAGTTTTTTCTGCGTCCTTTCTCTCAGTGTGGATCAGCCTGCAGTTTTAGTACTGCTGTTGTTTGTGTAGTTTGTCTGTTTGTGTGTTTGTCTGTGTGGTTGTTCGTTTGTCTGCTTGTTTGGTTGTTTGTCTGCCTCTTGTTTTGTTACCTGGTTTAACACCACTGGTGGTCGGTTTGTTTGTCTGCTTGTTGTTTTATTACCTGGTTTAACACCACTGGTGTTCGTTTTGTTTTTCGGTTTGCTGAGTGTTTGTTCGTGTGTTTGTTTGTGTGCGTGGGTGTTCGTTTGTCTGTCTGTTCGTTTGTTTGATTGTTTGTTTTCTTTGTTTGCTTGTTGGCTGGTTGGTGTGGTGTGGTTGGTGTGGTGTGGTTGGTGTGTTTGTTTGTTAGTTGTTTGTTTGTTTGTTGGTTTGTTTGTTCGTCTGTCTGGCTGGTAGTTTGCGTGGTTGTGTGTTGTTGTGTGTTTGTTTTGTGTGGGGGATATTACTTTTTTATTTTTTTCTACGATTAATTTTCGCTGCCACTGCGCTGCGGCCATGCAAGTGTAATGTAGTAACTCCACGGGAGACGACTTCACGGGTAACACACTCTTTATTTTATCAAACTTGGTTACAGGTGACTAACACCTACTTTGTATCTCGGGTGACAAACACCCACTTAGCTACTTGGCGACTAACGCCCACTGAGCTACTCGGATGACCAACATCCACTTAGTACTCGGGTGACAAACACCCACTTAGCTACTTGGCGACTAACGCCCACTGAGCTACTCGGATGACCAACATCCTCTTAGCTACTTGGCGACTAACGCCACTGAGCTACTCGGATGACCAACATCCACTTAGTACTCGGGTGACAAACACCCACTTAGCTACTTGGCGACTAACGCCCACTGAGCTACTCGGATGACCAACATCCACTTAGCTACTCGGCGACTAACGCCACTGAGCTACTCGGATGACCAACATCCACTTAGCTACTCGGCGACTAACGCCACTGAGCTACTCGGCTTCACTAGGTCTTCAGCTCCGTCTTCGGGTCTTCAACTGGGTAACTCTCCCCGAGTGCTCTCGCGCGTCCCCCTTTATACCCCACCTGCGGACGTCGCTGCGAGCACCCACTTATTCGACCAATCGCCGGGCGCTGGCTACGATCCTCTTTTCCCACATCTCATCGTGCCTCCCCACTCACTCCGCGCCGCCTCGTCATCTGTCACTCCCGGCGCGCGCGTCCACACCACGCCCACTGCGCGTGCCCAACCCCGCACCCCGCGCCGCCCCGTGATCCATCACTGTCACAGTCGGCGCACGTCAATACCACCACTACACAAGCACCATGGCTCAGCCTGGCAGCATGGAGGCCCTCACGGATCGGCACGGGTTTCGCTGCTTTCCTCCGCTGGGGACGTCGCTTGACGACGTCGCTGAGGCGGTGGCGGCACACACCGGTCCGGCAGCCATCCGAATAATCCAGAGGGAGAATTGGGGCTACGTGGTCTACGTGGCCACGGTGGAGGTGGCGGCGCGTGTCGTTGAGAGGGGGCTCAGCGTCGGAGGGGAGGGGGGGCTGCTCGTGCAATGCAGCCCGCTCTCTACACCGGCTGTTCGGGTAACCATCTCCGGCGCGCCACCATACTTCACGAATGCAGAGCTGAGGGTGGAACTGCAACGCTACGGCGTTGTGGTATCGCCCATCGTCCTGCTGCATATAAAAACACAACGGAGGGAGCTGAGGCACGTTCTGTCAGGCCAACGGCAGGCGTTCCTCGTGCTTAAAAGTGGGAGTACCGAGCTGGATGTGGCCATCAAACGTACTGCTGGTGGCCGCGTCCACACGATATACCTGGCCACGGCCGAGCCACGCTGCTACGCGTGCGGTGGTGCCGGGCATCTAAGGAAGAACTGCTCCACCGGAACGAAGCCGAGTGGAGCTGCAACGACGGAGACAAGGCTGGTGCTGCAACAAAAACAGCAGCAGCAGCAGCAGCGGGAGCAGCGTCAGCAGCAGCAGCCATCACAGGTGCCGCCACTGCAGCAGGAACAACAGCAGCAGAGTGGTGGTGCCGAGCCCGTGCCGGAGCACGGGGAGTCGGACCCTCAGGAGGGTGCCGACAGCAATGGGGCTGCCGTCATTAAGAGCGCCAGGAGGAAGAGGAGGAGGCGCGGAAACGGGCTGACGGAACAGCCCAAGAGGCCAGCCGCAGCCGGCGACATCTATCGGCCGGCCAGCTGTGTGGAGCACACCTCGCCCCCACTCGCCCCTGCGATGGAGGGAGAGGAGGCAGCAGCTGTCGCCAGCGTCAGTGTGGTGCCGAGCGACGACGCAGCTCCGGGAAGCCACCTTTCGCACGGCTCGACAGCACGGCAAAGAGAAGAGACGGAGGCTGCCGCCGACGCCGTTGGCGTGCCGGGCGGCGTCCTGGCTCCAAGGATTCCCCTCTCGTCCGCCCCGAGTGGTGGCGGGAAGAGGTCGAGGAAATCCAAGGGGAAGGTTTCGCCCTCGGTGAAGCCGGGGGAGAAGGCCGTGGAGACCTCTGAAGGCGCGCACCCAGCGAACGCGATCGAGCTGGGAGCGCGATCGCCGAGGCAGGCCTCGCTCACCCCGGCGACGGGAGAGGAAAGGTCGCCGACCACCGCCAGCACAGGCTCTGTGCTGTGCGGCGTCACAGCTCGGCCCCCCCCCCCACCTCGTCTACCCTGACGGATGACGGGAGGGAGGGTGAGGAGCCCGAGGTAACTGATGGGGAAGGCGCCACCGAGCAGATCGGCTGCTCAGTGGAGGTGGAAGGAGAAGCGATGGAGGCCGACAGCGGCGTGCGCCTGCTGCTGGTGACGACAAAAAGGGCGCAATGGCCGGCTTCGACCCCAGCTCCTCAGAGAAAGTTCGGAAAAGGGACATGAATTGTCGCGGACGCAGGCTGGGTGCCGCGCGATTTTGTCCCCTTTAAAGGCAACCCCCCCCCCCCGCCACGGAACGGATCAAGAGACCGAAGGGCTGGAGGAGGTTGCCTGCACTCGGGACGGAGCCTGGTGAGGTCCCCGTTCCCGGAACGTCGGCAGATACCGGAGGGTGGGTTGGCGCCGACGGGAAAGCTCATGGTGATGACCTGAAGAACGATTTGGACGGGAGGGCGTACCCCCAAAAGCTTGGAGGCTGGAGAGAGTAGGCTGAGCCCGGGGAATGTACGCCCGAAACCCTCCTCCGGTGGAGGACGGCGGAAAAAGAGAAAAAAGGGAATGTGGCGAGGGAGCTGGCAAAAGTTTTCCCCGGAAGGCACTCCCTTGCGGGGGTGGTAGTGGACGTGAGGTTTGAGCCACATAAGTATGGTTTCGGCGCTCAAGAGATCGAACGGATAGCGGAAATAATGGACAAATCGGGGCTGTTCCCCTCTGCGTTGCTGAACGAAGACGAGGAGGAAGAAGACGAGAGGATAGCCTGGGCGAGGGAGGTCAAGGAGAGGGAGGCCATGAAGGCCAGCGGCAACGCGCGGGTGAAGGCGGCGACCGAGGGAGCGGAACAGCCGGACCCGGCCTCGCCTGCCTCGTCGTCGCAGGGGAGCGGGGTGAGCGTCGTCAGCGGTGGCGCCCCAACGGGATGGAGGGAGAGGCCGAGGACCTGGCCTCCGATGGCCGAGATGGAGTGCTCTCCCGAGTATCTCCTCGGCTTCCTAAAATGGTCATACGGGAGGCGAAACATCCACGTGCGGGACAGCTTCCCGAATAGAAAGAAATTCATGAAAACGGCCCAGCGTGTGGTCCAGGAACCGAGTACTTTCGGGTACAGTCGCCAGGAAATTTTTCCGGGTCAAAGCCTTGATGAGCAAGGTCCGAAAACAAACACCATCCCCCCCCGCCACCCCCTTCTCCCCCGAGGCGTTGAGGACGACGCCACTGCCGCCGCCGCCAGCCGGGGGGGGAGGTGAGGAGGTGGGAGTGGAGGGGATGTCATGTTAGGAGAAGCCCTGCCATGCGAAAGGGTGTCAAAGCCCGGAATGTCATTGGACACTGACTGTGAGGCGGTGGCGATGTGGTGCGCGATGGCTGGGCAGTGCTTGGTGTTGCCATGAGATGACCACGCCGAATGCACTTGGACTTGTTTCAGTGCGATTTGCGCCGGAACCTGACCGACGCGCACACCGGACATTGACTGTGATGCGGTGGCGATGTGTTGCATGACGATCAGTGAAGTGTGGTTGTTGCCATGAAGGCATGCACAGTTTGTTTGGCGATCAAATGAAGCGAATGCTGTTGCCATAAAGGCATGTACGTTCGTTTTGATGCATGGAAAAGCTCCGGCGCCATTGGCGCAGGAGGAATAAAATTGTTATAAAAGTCAAGTCTGCGTCTCTCTCTCTGCTGCTCGTCCCGTGAGTTGCTTCCGGATGAGGTCGTGGCGCTGGCGGTGGCCGCTGGGTTTGAAGCGGCGCCACCGCGCGGCAGAGTAGCGGTACTGACGGGCTAGGCGGTCCCCCACTTACGAACACCGCCCCCCCACTTACGAACACCACCCCCCCGCATACCCCCACTTACGAACACCACCCCCCCGCATACCCCCACTTACGAACACCCCCCCCCCCGCATACCCCCACTTACGAACACCCCCCCCCCCCGCATACCCCCACTTACGAACACCCCCCCCCCCGCATACCCCCACTTACGAACACCCCCCCCCCCCGCATACCCCCACTTACGAACACCACCCCCCCGCATACCCCCACTTACGAACACCCCCCCCCCCCGCTTACCCCCACTTAGGAACACCACCCCCCCGCATACCCCCACTTACGAACACCCCCCCCGCATACCCCCACTTACGAACACCCCCCCCCGCATACCCCCACTTACGAACACCCCCCCCCCCCGCATACCCCCACTTACGAACACCACCCCCCCGCATACCCCCACTTACGAACACCACCCCCCCGCATACCCCCACTTACGAACACCACCCCCCCGCATACCCCCACTTACGAACACCCCCCCCGCATACTCCCACTTACGAACAACCCCCCCCCCGCTTACCCCCACTTAGGAACACCCCCCCCGCATACCCCCACTTACGAACACCCCCCCCGCATACCCCCACTTACGAACACCCCCCCCCGCATACCCCCACTTACGAACAACCCCCCTCCCCGCATACCCCCACTTACGAACACCCCCCCCCCGCATACCCCCACTTAGGAACACCACCCCCCCGCATACCCCCACTTACGAACACCCCCCCCGCATACCCCCACCTACGAACACCACCCCCCCGCATACCCCCACTTACGAACACCACCCCCCCCCCTTATCCCCACTTACGAACACCATGGGTGTGTTGTTGTTGGTTTCCCCCTTCCCGCTGGCAATCGAGCGCTGTGGTGGTGGGGCTGCGAACGTCAGACACGATGGGCGAGGTTCGACTCCCGGCCCGGGGTGTTGGTGGTGGCTCTGACATCCACATCGGTGGCCGGACTAGATGAAGAGAGCTCGGCTTCATACTCACCCCACATGAGCTGGCAGCAGTTGTCGCTGAAGGGAGTCTATGGGTCCCTGTGTGTGCGAGTGTCTATGGGTCTGTGTGCGAGTCTATGGATATCGACTGTATGTTAAGTCTGTGGTTCTGTATAAGTCTATGGCCAGCCCAGCCCAGGCCAGCCCAGCCAGACCAACCCAGCCCAGCCCAGCCCGCCCGCACAGCCAAGCATAGCCAGCCCAGCCCAGCCCAGACTTCGGGCAAAAAAAACCTCTTAAGTAGGGAGCCAACGCGACGCGTCGGGCATCGCCTCAACTCTTTTGTCTACGATGCAGGACCAACCCTAACCCACCCACACTCCAGCCACACTCACTCAGCCAGCCAGCCACCCACTCAGTCAGCCACTCACTCAGCCAGCCAGCCACTCACTCAGTCAGCCAGCCACCCACTCAGCCATCCAGCACACTCACTCAGCCAGCCACCCACCCACCCAGCCAGCCACCCACTCAGACAGTCACCCACCCACTCAGCCAGCCACCCACCCACTCAGCCAGCCACCCACCCACTCAGCCAGTCACCCACTCAGCCATCCAGCACACTCACTCAGCCAGCCACCCACCCACTCAGCCAGTCACCCACCCACTCAGCCAGCCACCCACCCACTCAGCCAGCCACCCACTCAGCCATCCAGCACACTCACTCAGCCAGCCACCCACCCACTCAGCCAGTCACCCACTGAGCCAGTCACCCACTCAGCCAGTCACCCACACTCAGCCACCCACCCACTCAGCCAGCCAGTCACTCACTCAGCCAGCCACCCACCCACTCAGCCAGCCACCCACTCACCCACCCGTCCAGACACCAGCCACCCACCCAGCCAGCCACCCGCCCACTCAGCCAGCCACCCACCCACTCAGCCACCCACTCAGCCAGCCACCCACTCACTCAGCCAGCCACCCGCCCACCCAGCGGTTCATGTTCTTGGTTGGCGTGAGCGGAACGGAGTTCGAGCGTCTCGCCTCGAGCATGACGCGCAGAGACGAGGCCGGGCAACGACCCCAGGTCAAGCGACACCCACAGATCGACCGACCAGCCGACCGACCGACCAGGGAATCAGACGTGGAATGGTTACGCCGACCGACACGGGAAAGAACGATGGGCACGCGCACGCACACACACGCAGGCACACACACGCACACACGCAGGCACGAAGACAGGCACGAAGACAGGCACGCACACACACGCAGGCACATGCACGCAGGTACGAAGACAGGCACGCGCACACACACAGGCACGCGCACACAGGCAGGCAGGCACGCACACACGCAGGCAGGCATGCACACGCACACACGCACGCACACACACACGCAGGCACGAAGACAGGCATGCAGACAGGCACGCACACACGCAGGCACACACGCAGGCATGCACACACACACGCAGGCACACGCACGCAGGTACGAAGACAGGCACGCACACACACAGGCACGCGCACGCAGGTACGAAGACAGGCACGCACACACACAGGCACGCGCACGCAGGCAGGCAGGCATGCAGGCGAGCGAGCGAGCGGACGGCACGCGAACGAGGCGGCGAGAGACAACGTCACGCGAACGAGGAGGACGAAACAGGGGTGGAGGAGGGGGAGGTTGGGGCGTGCAAGCGGCACGCGTTGTAATACTGACGGGCAGGCGGTGACACAACCAAGAGTGGGGCCCCGGTGGCGGGCTGTGTAATACAAACGAAGCGATGCAACTGTAGGGGTGATACGCGCTGGCAGTAGGGATCGTGGGGCAGCGCGTGGTGATCGGCTGTGTAGTGGTGACGCGCGCTGACAGTGATGGATTGTGTGGCAGCGCGTGGTGATTGGTTGTGTGCGCTGACACAAGCTGGGAAAAGGGATCGTGTGGCAGCGCGTGGTGATTGGTCAACTAGGGTGGGTGCTCACATCGAGGTCCGCATAGGCTACGTCTCCCCGGGAGCGGAGGACTATAAAAGGCGATGCGCGCGGGCGCTCGGGGAGTTGGTGACCAGTGAAGACGGAAGACGGAGCAGGAAGAGACAGGGCCCTGAGACCCCTAGTCCCGCTGTCCTTGTAAGGGCCGGGACCCTGTGTGGCTCAGAGGCGGGACCTTGGGACCCGGGGCCGGACGTCCGTGTGAGGGCCGGGCTGCGGGACCCAGTGGTCGCGATCCATACCAAAGCTGGGGTGGGTCTGTAAGTTCCCCTGGAAGCTACGGGGCTGGAGAGCCCGTGTGTGTGTAGCCGGGTGGAACGTGTAGCGTGAGCTGTAGTGACCACACGTGTTATTGTGGCAAAGACAAGTGTTAATAAAGTGTGCTACCCATCAAGTGGTCTCCCACCGTAATTTACAATATTACAATAACATAGTGAATGCTTGGGAGCTTATTGGCTCTCGCATCTGGTTAGAGATCTACCCAACACACAGGTCCACAAAGACTGGCCGCTCTTACCCTGCAGGTTGAACCTAGGAACTGAGTGTTCAACTTCACATTCTTGTCAATAGAGGCCTGTGACAAAGGTGCATCTATTGGAGCGGCATCGTCTAAGGCAGTGGTTCTTAACCTTGTTGGAGGTACTGAACCCCACCAGTTTCATATGCGCATTCACAGAACCCTTCTTAATTGGAAAAATATTTTTTTTTTTCAAATTCAAAACATAGGTACATGTTTTACTGGTGCACAATCATGAGTCAGGTGTGTGTCTTAACCTCCGCCGAACCCCTGAGACTGACTCACCGAACCCCTGGGGTTCGATCGAACCCAGGTTAAGAACCACTGGTCTAAGGCTTACGCATCTCCCGGGTCTCCATTTGACTTTGTATTGTCTCGGAGGAAGTCAACCCACACCTCCACTTCCACAAACTGCTGGGAGTTGCCTCGCTCTGCCTCACAGTCAGAATTCTCCTCCTGCTTCACGTTGTCTCCATCGATGTGAAGGTCCGATTTTGGAGTTGAATCTTCATCTTCACATTTTACCTTCACTTCTTCGCTCTTCACCATCACGTCTTCACATTTCACATTCACCTCTTCATATTTCACCTTGATTTCTTTGAAAGTGTCCAAGCTGGGATTTTCTTCCGGTTCTTGTTTGATGAGCGATGGGCTCATTGCGGCACTTTGACTTTCACAAGCTGATTTCAGACTCCACTCCTGGTGGATTTTCTGATGCTTGTGTGTTCTCTGGTGTACATGAAGATGTGATGACTGTGCAAACGCCTTCCTGCACGGAGTGCACCTGAAGGGTTTCTCTCCCGTGTGTGTTCTCTGGTGTATTTTAAGATCAGATGACTGTGAAAACGCCTTCCCACACACACTGCACTTGAAGGGTTTCTCTCCCGTGTGTGTTTTCTGGTGTATTACAAGAGTAGATGAACGTGCAAACGCCTTCCCACACACACTGCACTTGAAGGGTTTTTCTCCCATGTGTATTCTCTGGTGTGCTACAAGATGAGCTGAAAGTGCAAACGTCTTCCCACACACACTGCACTTGAAGGGTTTCTCTCCCGCGTGTATTCTCTGGTGTTTTACAAGATGAGCTGAACGTGCAAACGCCCTCCCACACACACTGCACTTGAAGGGTTTCTCTCCTGTGTGAGTTCTCTGGTGCTGTGTCAAATGTTCAGGACGATCCGTGCTGTATGCACACTGGTCGCATTGATGCCTTTTTGCACCGAGCTGCGCCGAGTGGCTTTGCTCCATGAGACCAATTCTGCAGAGGCAGCGACAGCTGCAGACAGAAACAAAGAATATCCACACCATCTACACGTCAGTATCGAGGCACAGAGGAATGCATATACACAGTCACACGTCACTTACACGTCTATAGTTATTCATATATTTATGATATAGTAAAAAAAAAGTGTCCCAAATTCATCACACGGGCTGTTATGGCACACAATGAGAGGGCAAATGGTCATAAACATGCCTGGAAGCCCTCGTATCTTCAAAATGAACGTTAACCCAAAACTCAGCACACAATTTCAGCTGTCTGGCTTCTAAATAAATGTTTATGAAAGCTAAAGCGTGCCGGGAGATTTTAGGTGGCGCTTCGCTCCTGCCCGATAAAGTCAATGGCTTCTCGGAGTTTCAATACAAATCCGTGTGAAGAACGGGTACAACTGCCATCTTAAATATAAAGCAGAACTTACACCTGTTTGTTTGTGTGAAGCAGCAAAAACTCTCCAACGCTGAGCTCTGGCGTCATGAAATTTTCACAGCTTATGCTGTCTGAAATGTCTAAGCGAACGCCGCGTCATTCCCTTCCCGAGTGGCAAAAATCGACCTGACGTAGCAGTGGGTGCAGGTTGAATTTCCTTGAGTGAAAACATCCGATTTAGGTAAATAGAAGTGTTTCGGCTTCTTTCTTGCAAGTGAAGTACCGGTGAAGACGCTGGACACCCAGGTTGAGGCACACGTATATTTATTTCAGCTTATCGGTACAGGACAACACTAGAGGGGGTAGCGGCCCCCTCACCCGGATAACTGGGGATACCCCCTAGCTAATCTCACCTATCCCCAAGTCCTCCTCTAACGAGCTAGGGGAGGCTAACTGGCCCGACACTGGTGAGTCGGGCTACGGTCTCCGGAGTCCCAGGGTCTAACCCTGGTTCACGGAACCACGCCTCTGGCTCGCTCCTCTGCAGCCCTGACAAGGGCGGCGTCGAGGGGAGTCCAGGGCTCTAGCTAGAGGATCTTCACTCTTCCTCCTTCGTTCCCAGACTGAGCCCCGAGCTCTCTTTGTCCTCCCCCTTTATACCCCCCATCAGGATCACAACCCCCCAGGCTGCCTGATGCGGACGTCGCTGCGGGCACCCCCCCCGTGTACTCCCGTAACTCCGCCCACTGTGTTTGTTACCCATTGGATCGTATGCACTTACAGCCCTCCCGTAACAGCCCTACATCACCCCCCCCATTACAGCTCGCAGCCGTCCCGGCTGCAACAATTCCAAATAAAGGAACAATTACCCCTCGACCCCGTGTGTGCCTCATTTTTTCAACAAAATGCAAATAGCAGAACAACAACAAGAACAACAACCATACCCCCGAAGGGAATGTCCGACGCACCCCCCCCCCCGCATAAATACGAAATCCGTAAGCACGTATGTACAACTAGCCAGGAACTCCCCCATCACACACAGCACACCCACGACACACAACGCACCCACAACACACACACCGCGCCCACACAACACAACACACTCAGTGTGCAAGGAGCACACCACCGACGCAGCATACAGTAACCATGACACGTGAAGGAAAATAAATAAGAAAAGTTTTTTTTTTTTTCTTTTTCTTCCTGCTGTATATTATAAGAGTCTGCGCATTTTAGCGCGCGTCCTTGCCGCAGGCCCGTCACACGGGGCAACCCCGGACGGCGGACCATCCGGTGGCGGCTGTCCCATTCGAGGTGAGGTCGCGATTGAAGTCGCGCGACTGTCGGCATCACCTGTGGGGGTTCCAGGGCGTGAGCCCGTCATTCCCGGTACACCTGTGGGTGGGACAGCCGGCAACACATCAGGCGAGAGCAGCGACGGACCCTCCGAGTCGGTCGACCCCCCACATGCTTGGCCTCGCGTGCGTGGCGTGGGCCCCCGCACCGCAACAAACGGCTTCAGCCTAGAGGGGTGTACAAACCACCGGCGCCTCCCCCATTGGATTCGAACGCACTGAGGCCTCAAAACCTCAATAACCTCGACGGGGCCCCGCCACGGGCGTACGAGTTTAGAGGAGGTCGCGAGTGGTACCTGGGGACAGTGCAGCCATGCCCTGTCCCCCGGCTTCCACTGCAGCACGTGCGCGCGAGCCAGTCTGAGGCGCTCGTTCGCCTTCTGACGCCTGTCAGAATTTAGCCTCGCCGCATCCCGCGCCTCAGTCAGTTTGTCAAGGTTAAATTTAACGTGATCGTCCAATTTAGATTTGCCCAGCGGCACGTGGATCTGCAACTGTGCCCGAACAGGTGGGTCGGGTTCGCGGCCATACATAAGAAAGAAAGGTGAAAACCCCGTCGCAGCATGGGGAGCCAATCTGTATGCCGCTAGAACCCCTTGAATTTGTAAGTCCCAATCAGCCTGTGAGTCCGAAACTTGCTGCGACAACATAGACGTGATGGTGCGATGCAGACGCTCGACCATCCCGTCCGTTTGCGGGTGATAGGGGGAGGTTCGAATTTTTTTCGTTCCCAGGAGATCACAGACTTGTTTTAGGAGTTTCCCCGAAAAATTTCTACCCTGGTCGGTCAACAACCGCTCCGGGGCACCTTTGTCCATGACATAACCTTGGACAAAGGCGTCGACGATGGCTGCTGCCGACTGATTCGCCAGGGGCCAGGCCATAGGCCAGCGCGTAAAATATTCGACCCCAGTAAGCAAATATTTATTTCCCCTGGAGGTGGCGGGGAATGGCCCCAGAATATCCAGTGCGACCAGTTCATTTATTCTGGAGACCTGGATGGATTGTAAGGGCGGGTTCGACTCCCGTGCCGGTGGTTTGCGCTGCGCACACTGAGGGCATGCCGCCAACAGATCAGCAACATCCCTTGTCATACCCGGCCAAAAAAAATTCAGCTGAAGCAAGGCGAGTGTTTTCTGGGTACCTAGGTGGAGGAGGCGCTCATGAGCAGCCCACACCACCTTACCTCGTAGGCCAGAAGGGACCACCAGCCGGTGACGCTGGGATTTCCCGTCCCAATGCATAAGCAAGCCCGCATGGGTTTCCCATGCGTCGGCATGACCCGTCACACGCCCCCTCTCCCCGGCGCGACGACGCAACGCGAGGAGGGAGGCATCCTCCAACTGGAGGCGCCCCCATTCATCAACGGGCAATCCAAGCAGGGAATCTCTCCCCTGTTCGGCGATATCAATGGGGACTACCGTTTCATCGTCGGCGGCCGCCGCCAGGACCGGAACCATCACGTCCCCCACTGGCTTGCAACGCCCCGACCCCAGGAGACATGCGCATTCGGAGGCGGTTGGCATCCGTGACAGAGCGTCAGCGTTGGTGTGGCGAACGCCCTTACGATAAGTGGTTTCAAAACTGAAATCCTGGAGGACCTCCAGCCATCGGGACAATTGTCCCGATGGCTGTTGAACCTTCAGGGCGTACTGCAGTGCCGCATGATCTGTGCGGACGGTGAAATGCCGACCGTACAGATATGGGCGATACTGTTGGATGAAATAGACAATTGCCAACAGTTCCCTACGGGTGACACAATATCTTTGCTCCGTTGGAGACAACACCCGACTGCCGTACGCGACCACCCGTTCCACGCCGTCAACCACCTGGGAAAGCACGCCTCCAATACCCGTGTTGCTCGCGTCGGTGTCGAGCAAAAACGGCCTCGAAAAATCTGGGTAAATCAAGGGAGGAGCCTTCACCAGCGCGTCCCGAAGGGAGCAGAAAGCAGCTTCCTCATCCTGACCCCAGTGGAACCGAACCCCTTTAGATGTTAACGCGTGTAGGGGTTTGGCAATTGTTGCAAAATTAGCGACGAAGCGTCGGTAATATGATGCGAAGCCAATAAAACTCCTGACCTCTCCCACCGAGGTGGGAGTCGGCCAGGAGCTGACACACTGCGTTTTGGCGGGATCGGTAGCAATACCCGAGCGCCCTACGATGTGCCCCAAATAACGCACCGACTCGCGTAACAAATGGCATTTTTGGGGCTTAAATTTCAAATTAGCAGCCCGCATCTTTAGGAAAACCGCCCGCAACCTCTGGAGATGTTCATCAAAAGTTTTACCAAAGACAATAACGTCATCCAAATAAATCAGGCACGATTCCCATTGCAATCCAGCCAAAACCAATTCCATCAATCGCTGGAAAGTTGCCGGCGCTGAGTGTAAGCCCATCGGCAACCGGTTGAATTGGAACAGGCCGTGCGGTGTACGGAAAGCAGTTTTAGGCTTAGAATCATCGTCCAGAGGAAGCTGCCAGAATCCCGAAAGTAAATCTAGTGTGGAGAAGAATCGCGCTCCCGCCAAAGCGTCCAGCGATTCGTCCATCCGTGGGAGCGGGTATGCGTCGGCAACCGAAATTTTATTAAGGCGCCGAAAATCCACGCAAAACCGCAACGAGCCGTCCTGCTTTTTAACCAGGACGATCGGCGCTCCCCACGGGCTGGTGGAGGGAGAAATGATGTCGGCGGCTAACATGTCATCAACAGCCGATTTGACATGGTCCTTTTCGGCGGGACTTAACCGAAACGGATTTTGGCGAATTGGCGCGCTGTCACCCGTGTCAATATGGTGACGCAGCAGGTGAGTGCAACCCAAATCATATTTATCACGACTGAAAACGTCGGAAAATTCCCTCAGTAGCGTTCTAAGCTGTTGGCGCTCTGAATTTGTCAGGTCCGTCGATCCCGCACAAAGCGCGTCGATCCACCCTTCATCGCTGTCCGAATGTGGGAGCATCCGGGAAGCAGTGCCAACGTGGTTCGCGACAGGTTCCTCGCAGGGCATTGGCGTCGCGTGAGCGAGCACCGTCCCTTGAGGAACCACCACCGTCTGCGATCCCACATTTAGGACCGCGATGAAAGGGTCCCCGTCCCCTCTTACGACGGTCTGGGCCGGAATCAAATGAGGCCCATTAACCCCGGCCCTAGACGGTCCCAGCAAAACACCCTGATCCCCTATGCCCTTAGCGAAGGGCTTACGAAGTTTCAGAGGCACTAGCATTTGAGCTCCCGGCGGCACACGAACAGTTTCAACGACGAACGCCGGTACCGTCGCGAACGCCGACCGAGCCGCCGCAGGGGATGGCAGGAACGCCATGCGCCGCCCCGATGGAAGCTCAATGCATCCTTGGTCGATCAAAATACGAATGGGCATTTTACCTAAGAAATCCGTCCCCAGCAGGCACGGAACCGCCAGCGAGGAGGAAACGAAAATCGGCCCCGACAATTTGATGTCCCCAATAGAAATTTGCGCTCGAATCTGTCCCATGATGCCGAGAGAGCCCCCGTTAGCGGCATAGAATGGGACGTTAACCGGCAGTAAAGGCCGGCTTTGTACGGGCAGAATATTGTAAATTAATTCCGAAATGATTGTCGCCGATGCCCCCGTATCGACCAAGATGCGTACTTCTACCCCGTCAATGTGTCCGACTACGGCCGACGACCCTGACGACGCGGCTACCACGCGATGGGCCAACACGGACCACTGTTTGGGCTCGATTTGAGTCCCCGCAGTGATCCGCGTTGGCCCCTCGCAACGCGACATCGGCCCCCCGTTTGTTGTGGTGCGAGAGCGTGCAACAAGTAGGTGCTTTGGCCAAACATGTGTGGTGCCGCGACTCGCCGGGTCATGTTGCTGGAGCTTGGGAGGAGGAGGCCCGGCGTCCCGTCGAGCCGTCGTCCCGCGCTGTCGAGGAGAGCGGCACCCCGAGGCGACGTGGCCCCGGACGCCGCAGTTGAAACACCGCGGGAGCCCCGGTGGAGACGACGGGCGGTTGAAACGGCTTGACCCGTCCCGGGCCGACCGTACTTCTTGCGCCTGTTGCCGTCGATGGTCGACGGCGAAGAGCTCCTCCGTCGGAAGGGTGGCTGCAGCCACCGCACGCCCTGCCGATGCCCTGCTGGCTTTCCGCCGCAGGGACAGAAGGTTGGCGTGAAGGAGGCGCGCCGCCTGAAGAGAGGTCATCTCGGCGTCCTCCTGTGCGACGACAGCGATGTCCAGGTCGTCTGCCAGGAGGAGTATTTTCTCCGTGACCATCGCGTCCACGCCATCGTCGTCCATACGGGGAAAAGCCGTCTTAGCCAGCGCTAGGAGGCTCGTCCTGTATGCCAGGGGCGACTCCTTCTCACCCCGCTTGCGCTCGTAGAACCGCTCTCTGCATTCCGCTGAAGGTCCATAGACCCCGGCCAGCAGCTGTAGTGCCTTCGGCAGAGTAGACCGCTTCTCTTTCGGCGCCGATGTGAGGGCGGCGAGCGCGTCTGCGTCGAGGAGCGCCGGCAGCGCGCAGAGGGCTTCATCGTCGGACCACCTTGCCATTTCTTGGTGGGCGATGAAGCGTCGCTGGAAGCCGCCCCAGTCGCCCTCTGCACCAACAAATTCTTTCAGCGGAGGCAGCCGTTGTTGTAGCGCAGCGTTCGCCTTGGACGTCTGTAGGCTGCTATCCCCGGGACTCGGCTGTGCGTCGGCGCGAATGGCAGATGGAATCGCCTGTCGCGGATGTGATGACGCTCCCTCCGCTGGAGATGACGCAGCTGTCCCAGCGAGAGCGGTGTCGGACCCAAGGTTGAGCCCGGCCACGCCCTCCGCAGCTGCCGTGACGATGGCGGGAAATTCAAAGTTTGAGTTTTCAGAAATGGCGGGAAGGCGCTCAGGTTGACGACTCCCCTCGCCCCGTGGTGGACCACCAGCCCCCAGCCGCGTGATGTTTTCCAGCGTGGCGGCAGCGGCGTACAGTAGCTCCGCCAGTCTCTCGTGAGCCAGCCGTAGCGCGTCTGGCTGCGGCCCCTCTTCATGCCGATGCCCCGGTAGGAACGCGTCGGCCCCCGGCTGCGCCATGTCTTGGTGAGCCGCCTCGGGCTCAACGACTTCAGCAGTGTCCTCCTCCGGTACTCTGGCTCGAGCTGTCTGACGTGTTTCCATGTCCGTAGTACTTCTGACACCAGATGAAGTACCGGTGAAGACGCTGGACACCCAGGTTGAGGCACACGTATATTTATTTCAGCTTATCGGTACAGGACAACACTAGAGGGGGTAGCGGCCCCCTCACCCGGATAACTGGGGATACCCCCTAGCTAATCTCACCTATCCCCAAGTCCTCCTCTAACGAGCTAGGGGAGGCTAACTGGCCCGACACTGGTGAGTCGGGCTACGGTCTCCGGAGTCCCAGGGTCTAACCCTGGTTCACGGAACCACGCCTCTGGCTCGCTCCTCTGCAGCCCTGACAAGGGCGGCGTCGAGGGGAGTCCAGGGCTCTAGCTAGAGGATCTTCACTCTTCCTCCTTCGTTCCCAGACTGAGCCCCGAGCTCTCTTTGTCCTCCCCCTTTATACCCCCCATCAGGATCACAACCCCCCAGGCTGCCTGATGCGGACGTCGCTGCGGGCACCCCCCCCGTGTACTCCCGTAACTCCGCCCACTGTGTTTGTTACCCATTGGATCGTATGCACTTACAGCCCTCCCGTAACAGCCCTACACAAGCATCAATTTTTTCAGGGTTTTTCATTGAATTATGAGGGAATATTAAATTAATCCAAGACAAAAATCCAAGTCCCGGGCAAAGCCGGGTAGTGAAGCTAGTTACTAATAAACCCCAATGATCGTTGGGGGGGCACGTGCCACCCCACCCCCACTGGCTCCACCACTGTCACACACTGGCATGGTTCACAGGTGGTGGTGTGTCCAGACCCACGCCTGGCCACCTTCACCTGCTCAGTATTAATGCTTCCTCACTCCACCAAGTAATTCATTGAGGATCAACCACCACAGCCGAGGCTGCGTGTCTCTCTGTGGTGAGATGTTAACTACCTGTCCTGGCATACAGGAAGTCGTGGGTTCGATCCCGACCCTGACGCCTGCTGTATATTTGTAGTTTACGTGTCTCTCTCTCTCCCCGTTGTCGCGTGGATTTCCTTCCCGATCCCCGGGTTTCCCCTCCACATGTAGAGAGTGAACACCGCCACGCGTCTAGAGTGAACACCGCCACGCGTCTAGAGTGAACACCGCCACATGTCTAGAGTGAACACCGCCACGCGTCTAGAGTGAACACCGCCACGCATCTAGAGTGAACACCGCCACGCGTCTAGAGTGAACACCAGCACGAGTCCAAAGCAAACATGGCCACACGTCCAGAGTGAACACCGCCACACGTTCAGAGTGAACACCGCCACGTGTCTAGAGTGAACACTGCCACGCGTCTAGAGCGAACACCGCCACGTCTAGAGTGAACACCGTCACTTGTCTAGAGTGAACACCGCCACGTGTCTAGAGTGAACACCGTCACGTGTCTAGAGTGAACACCGCCACATATCTAGAGTGAACACCACCACGCGTCTAGAGTAAACACCACCACATGTCTAGAGTGAACACCGTCACGTGTCTAGAGTGAACACCGCCACGTGTCTAGAGTGAACACCGCCACGTGTCTAGAGTGAACACCACCACGCTGTTGACGTGCCTCACCTTGTTATTGTGGTTGTGGGCAGGTCGCTTCTGAAAACAAGAGCGGTATAGCAGCTCAAGCGGGTGTGGCCTGGTAAAAAATGAAAAAAAACTGTGTGAATATTTAAAACAAAACAAGTTACAAAGTAGCGAGCCAGGTGAAGGGAAATTAAAACTTAAGCAAGATACTCTTTGGTTCTTTCGGTAAAGTCACGTAGAATAAATAAATACATTATGTAATAGCATACGACATTTCAACTGCAACACAAGCAATCATCATCAGGTACAAATGAAAGAGAAAAAAAACCTATTAAACTTAGAGTCAGCTAACATAACAGTCAACACCCTACCTGGTTGATAACGTTCTTCCAAAGATTGCTCAATTTGAGAGAGAGACACGGAGACACATAAGCAGAGAGAGAGATGACACAAAGACACACAGAGAGAGACACACATAGACACACAGAGAGAGATGACAGAAAGACACACAGAGAGAGACACACACACATAGACACACAGAGAGAGATGACACAGAGACACACAGAGAGAGACACACATATAGACACACAGAGAGAGATGACACAGAGAGAGACACACATAGGCACACAGAGAAACAACGCCTCTGTGTTGAGGCCTTAAATAGAGAGAGGGGGGGGTAGAGAAATTAGCACGTCAATGCAAGGCCGTAGCCATGAAGTCAACATTGGGGGAGACCAAATATTCCACGGGTCTGGGGTCCCCCCCCCAGAAAAATATCTAAATTTGAAAACTATTTTCCTGCCATTTCCTCCCTAAAATATTTTTAAAAGTTCACTAGCACATGGGATGGACTTTGTTTTATTTGATACAATAATGTCTAATAGGGTATTGTAATACATTGCTCTGTTTTTTTCTTTTTAACCTTTCTTGTTTCATAGTATGTAATGGCAGAGATTAGGGATTCATAAAGTACAACGCAATCCTATAAACAGGAATCTATGCATTGGTATATAAAGACAAGTCCAGATTTCGTGGCCAAGGTTTAGCAAATTGTTGTCTTTATTAACAGAGCATCGCAATTTTTATTTACAAATATTTTTACAGAAACATATTGGGGGGCATATTTGATTATTATACTTATTATAACACATTATAACATTATAATTATGACATATTATACTTATTACAACATTATAATACATATATATTATTATAATTATTATAACATATTATACTTATTATAACATTATAATTATTATATATTTTAACATAATATTATACTTATTATAACATGTTATAATGACGGCCTTGTGTCAATGAGAGACTTCGAGGTTTGGTGACTGCACAGAGAGAGAGAGACACTTCATGTAATGCAACACAGAGTCGGTCAACACACCAACTAACGTACTCTTAGGTTTTTTCGGTAAAGTCACCACGTAGGTAAAAAATGAAATTAAAATTAATAAAAGTAAAAATAGAAATAAAATAATAAAATTATAATAAATCACGCCTCACTTGATGCAGAAAATTATAGTCTACATTATAGACTGCCAGTACACTCACCCAGCTTAATAACCAGGCTACAGTCTACATTATAGACTGCCAGTACACTCACCCAGCTTAATAACCTGGCTACAGTCTACATTATAGACTGCCAGTACACTCACCCAGCTTAATAACCAGGCTACAGTCTACATTATAGACTGCCAGTACACTCACCCAGCTTAATAACCAGGCTACAGTCTACATTATAGACTGCCAGTACACTCACCCAGCTTAATAACCAGTCTACAGTCTACATTATAGACTGCCAGTACACTCACCCAACTTAATAACCAGGCTAGTCTACATTATAGACTGCCAGTACACTCACCCAGCTTAATAACCAGGCTAGTCTACATCATAGACTGCCAGTACACTCACCCAGCTTAATAACCAGTCTACAGTCTACATTATAGACTGCCAGTACACTCACCCAACTTAATAACCAGGCTAGTCTACATTATAGACTGCCAGTACACTCACCCAGCTTAATAACCAGTCTACAGTCTACATTATAGACTGCCAGTACACTCACCCAACTTAATAACCAGGCTAGTCTACATTATAGACTGCCAGTACACTCACCCAGCTTAATAACCAGGCTACAGTCTACATTATAGACTGCCAGTACACTCACCCAGCTTAATAACCAGGCTAGTCTACATTATAGATTAAATTAATAAAAACGCCTCACTTGATACAGCAAATGTGGCTGTGACGGTGCCACCTGATGACGGAGACTTGTGTTGCCTCCGAAACGTCGTGATTTGTTTATATTTTATTCTATTTTTACTTTTATGAATTTGTATTCATTTCTTACCTACACGGTGACTTCACCTAGAACTAACGCGTCGCCTGGCTGATCGCGTTCTTCCACAGGTTGCTCAACTATCTTCTTGGTTCTTTCGGTAAAGTCACTTAGAATGGAAATACTAAAAAATAAAAGGGAATATTATTTCATTATTTCCATTCTACGTGATATAAAACATAATTAAATTGTATAGTTTTATTGTTTTATTTTTTTATTTCTATTCTACGTGACTTCACCGAAAGAACCAAGAATATGAATCACTGCAGTCACGAAAGCTTTAAATCGAAATTGCTCAACTAAGCGAGAGAATTGAAGCGAACGCGACCAGGCGAGGGCAGGAGGCAAGGCCCCGCGTTGTAAAGTTCCAACTTGGACATCGCTTCCATGCTCGCTGCTACTCAATTGACATCCCTACGAGAGAGAGAGCGAGGCTCTACCTCGGTAAACAACAACAACCACAACAACAACAACAACCACCACAACAACAACAACCACAACCGCGATGAGAATTTCTCACCTCAGATTTCAGTTCCCGCGCGGAGCGTCAACTTTCCGTTACCTCGTGACGTCACGCGGCGGCAGCTGCAGGTGACATGACGTCACTTGTGGGGTACAAGACACTCCCTTCCCACAATGAGCGGCTCTGTAACTTACATAAATTATGTTAATGAGCCTGGCCCAATCGTGGAGGGATGGGCCGTTGGTGCCGAACCGGTCACAACGAACTCGTGACGTCTTTCACGAATAAATTATGTTAATGAGCCCCCAGTCAGTGGGTGTGGCTTTGCCCAAATAAGGATAGTGCTTGAATAGATAACGGAAGTGACCCAGGCAGAGGTGACGTCACGCTCCCTTGAGACCGGTTGGGGTGAAATCTTTGGTGACATGACGTCACTAGCAAGGTACACCTCCCCCTGGCGTTTCACGCCGATGAGGTCATGCTGAGTGGTGACGTCACGTAGCGGGATTAGAATTAAAGATGATTAAGATTAATTTTCCATTGCTCCCTCCCTTGAACAGAGACCCCTTAGGTGTATGAGCTCAGCTCAACAATGTGGACATTATTGTGTGTGTACACACACATGGACAGTGTGTGTACGTACACACGTGTACATTGTGTGTGTGTGTACACTGTGTGTGTGTACACTGCGTGTGTACATTGTGTGTACACACTGTGTGTGTGTACATTGTGTGTACACTGTGTGTGTGTACACTGTGTGTGTGTACACTGTGTGTGTGTACACTGTGTGTGTGTACACTGTGTGTGTGTACATTGTGTGTACACTGTGTGATGGCTGGGTGTATTGAATTTATGTGGTTGAGGAATTGGTCTAGAGCAGGCCGGCCATGTGGCCAGATGACAAAAGTGTCATCTACGTACCTCTTCCACAAGGTCGGGCGTAGAGTCGCAGTCTGGATGGCGTCAGTCTCAAATTTCTCCATGAAGACGTTGGCTACAACCGGAGATAGGGGGGAGCCCATTGGGGTGCCCTCAATTTGCTTGTAGAAGGTTCCATTCCAGGTGAAGTATGTATTGGTTAAGCAGTGTCTCACCAGGGGGGGTACCCCAGCATTCAGGCTTTGATGAACCAAGTCTTCAATGATTGCGATGGTGTCAGGTACAGGAACTTTGGTGAATAAGGAAACCACATCAAAACTGACAAGCAGGTCGTCTGGGGACAGGGAAACGTCGTGAGAATTGCATTTTATTATGTTTAATTTTTATTATTTTATTATTTCCCTTCTACGCGACGACTTTACCGAAAGAACCAAGAAGATGAATCTCTGCTGCAGTCACGAAAGCTTTAAATCGAAATTTAACATGGTTGCTGCAACGCCACCGTGTGGCCACATAGTGCAACTGCAGCGCCTCAGCGCGCTAATTGTAGCAGTGGAACTGTTCGGTGTCTTCACGGCTTCATTGCAGCCAACCCGCTTGGGACAAACGCCAGAACGCCGCCGCAGCAGCAGCAGCGTGGGGGGGGCTGGTCACGTGGGGGGGGGAGGGGCTGGTCACGTGGGGGGGGATGGGCTGGTCACGTGGGTGGGGGAGGGGTGGGGCTGGTCACGTGGGGGGGGGAGGGGCTGGTCACGTGGGGGGGGAGGGGCTGGTCACGTGGGTGGGGGAGGGGTGGGGCTGGTCACGTGGGGGGGGGAGGGGCTGGTCACGTGGGCGGGGGGGGGCTGGTCACGTGGGCAGATGGGGAGGGGCTGGTCACGTGGGCGGGGGAGGGGAGGGGCTGGTCACGTGGACGGGGGGTGGAGGGGCTGGTCACGTGGGAGGGGGAGGGGAGGGGCTGGTCACGTGGACGGGGGAGGGAGGGGCTGGTCACGTGGGCAGGGGGGGGCTGGTCACGTGGGCGGGGGGTGGAGGGGCTGGTCACGTGGGCGGGGGGGGGCTGGTTGGGGCGCCACCGTGCGTGGTGACGTCATCGCGCACGGGTCGGTTGGCGCCCCCGTGCGTGGTGACGTCATCGCGCACGGGTTGGTGGGGGCCCCCGTGCGTGGTGACGTCATCGCGCTCGGGTTGGTGGGCGCCCCCGTGCGTGGTGACGTCATCGCGCTCAGGTAGATTGGCGCCCCCGTGCGTGGTGACGTCATCGCGCGGGGGGGGTGGGGCTGGTCACGTGGGCGGGGGGGGCTGGTCACGTGAGCAGGGGGGGGGCTGGTCACGTGGGCTGGGGGGGAGGGGCTGGTCACGTGGGCGTGGAGGGCTGCTCACGTGGGCAGGGGAGGGGAGGGGCTGGTAACGTGGGCAGATGGGGAGGGGCTGGTCACGTGGGCGGGGGGGGGCTGGTCACGTGGGCGGGGGGGGGCTGGTTGGGGCGCCCCCGTGCGTGGTGACGTCATCGCGCTCGGATTGGTGGGCGCCCCCGTGCGTGACGTCATCGCGCTCGGGTTGGTGGGGGCACCCCCGTGCGTGGTGACGTCATCGCGCTCGGGTAGATTGGCGCCCCCGTGCGTGTTGACGTCATCGCGCGGGGGGAGGTGGGGCTGGTCACGTGGGCGGGGGGGGCTGGTCACGTGAGCAGGGGGGGGGCTGGTCACGTGGGCTGGGGGGGAGGGGCTGGTCACGTGGGCGTGGAGGGCTGCTCACGTGGGCAGGGGAGGGGAGGGGCTGGTAACGTGGGCAGATGGGGAGGGGCTGGTCACGTGGGCGGGGGGGGGCTGGTCACGTGGGCGGGGGGGGGGCTGGTTGGGGCGCCCCCGTGCGTGGTGACGTCATCGCGCTCGGATTGGTGGGCGCCCCCGTGCGTGGTGACGTCATCGCGCTCGGGTTGGTGGGGGCGCCCCCGTGCGTGGTGACGTCATCGCGCTCGGGTAGATTGGCGCCCCCGTGCGTGTTGACGTCATCGCGCGGGGGGAGGTGGGGCTGGTCACGTGGGCGGGGGGGGCTGGTCACGTGAGCAGGGGGGGGGGCTGGTCACGTGGGCTAGGGGGGGAGGGGCTGGTCACGTGGGCGTGGGAGGCTGCTCACGTGGGCAGGGGAGGGGAGGGGCTGGTAACGTGGGCAGACGGGGGGGGGGCTGGTCACGTGGGCGGGGGGGGGCTGGTTGGGGCGACCCCGTGCGTGGTGACGTCATCGCGCTCGGGTTGGTGGGCGCCCCCGTGCGTCGTGACGTCATCGCGCAGGGGGGGAGGGGCTGGTCACGTGGGCGGGGGAGGGAGGGGCTGGTCACGTGGGCAGATGGGGAGGGGCTGGTCACGTAGGCGGGGGGGGCTGGTCACGTGGGCGGGGGGGCTGTTCACGTGGGCGGGGGGCGGGGGGGGCTGGTCACGTGGGCGGGGGTGAGGGGCTGGTCACGTGGGCGGGGGGGGCTGGTCACGTGGGCAGGGGGGGAGGGGCTGGTCACGTGGGCGTGGGGGGCTGGTCACGTGGGCGGGGGAGGGGAGGGGCTGGTCACGTGGGCAGGGGAGGGGCTGGTCACGTGGGCGGGGGAGGGAGGGGCTGGTCACGTGGGCAGATGGGGAGGGGCTGGTCACGTGGGCGGGGGGGGGCTGGTCACGTGGGCGGGGGGGGGCTGGTTGGGGCGCCCCGTGCGTGCTGACGTCATTGCGCTCGGGTTGGTGGGCGCCCCCACGCTTACCCCCACTTACGAATAATAACAGGGGAGTCAGCTGTGAGTGTGAAGGGACTGGTGGTCACGGGAGGTAATCATCACCAGCGGTGCCAGGCTAGGTGTCTGTAACACAATCCCCCACTCACCCCCCTCTCTCTGTTTGTCTCTCCCCCTGCTTCTGTTAAATCATCACCACGGTGCCAGGCTAGGTGCCTGTACACCCCCCCCCCCGGTGCCAGGCTTGGTGTCTGAATGAGGAGCTGTGGATGTCCGGCAAAACAACCTCCTACCTCCTCGCGGTGCCGGACGGGCAACACTGTCGTGGGCAGTGCTGTGGGGGGGAGGGCCAATGCCCATTGGCCTCTCCCCTCATGGCGTCTGTGACCACCACAGTGGCTAAACGGGGGCTCTGGACGGGTGCGAGGGGCTGGTAACCCCTCCACCTTCAATTAACCACCACTAAACTACGAATTAAACATAAACCTGTAATTAATAAGCTTGTGCCGGAGGCCCCGGGGGGTCAGGCTTTTATGACGTCTCCTGGCCAAACCCCATTTGGCGGAGCCAGGAGATTGAATTTTAACCCTCGGGGCTTCTCCAGAAACAACGAAAAACCATTGCGGATGGCCACGTGGAATGTTCGAACGCTCACTGCGGAGGAGAGGCTGCCACTCCTCTGTCGGGAGCTGGACCGGTACCGCCTGGATCTCTGTGGCATTCAGGAGGTCCGGTGGACCGGTTCTGGCTCCTGCCACCATGAGGGGTGGACAGTCCTCTACTCGGGGCAGGAGACTGCCAAACAACAGGGTGTGGCTCTTCTTCTGAACAAAAGAATGAAGGGGACGTGGGAGCGTGGCGGTGAGGTGTGGGAAGCTGTAAGCCCCAGGATACTTTGGGCTCGCCTTCCCATCAACCAGAGGCGAGGAGTGGTGGTCGTGGTTACTTATGCCCCCACCGAAGACGAACATCCGTGGAGGGATGCAGGCAAAGCCGATGAGTCGGACGCTTTCTATGACCTCCTGTCACAGGTGCTGGCTAAAGTGGCCACTCGGGACAGAGTCATCTTGTTGGGTGACTTCAATGCCCGAGTTGGTCATGATGCTGTCACCTGGTCTGGAGTGATTGGAAGGCATGGGCCAGATCAGCTCAATAATAACGGTAGGAGGCTGCTAGATTTTTGTGCAGCCCATGGGCTTGTAATTACCAACACGCTCTTCCGGCATCGGCACATCCACACAACATCATGGATGCATGCCGGGTCCAAGCAAGAACATCTGCTGGACTACGTAGTGACGGACCAGCGGATGCGAGCCCATGTCCTTGACACCAGGACCTACCGTGGAGCTGATCTGCCCTCTGACCATCGACTAGTCATCTGTAAGATGCGCCTGCCATTCTTCCACTCCGGTGGTGGGTGTACACCCAGGATCCCATTCCAACCAAAAGTGGCCTGGTCTAAGTTAGCTGATGAAAGTTGCAAGCGAGAATTTCATCATCGCTTGCAGCTGGGGTTGGCATCGTCCCCCACTCCACCTGATGTCGAGGGTAAATGGGCGAGGTTTAAGACTGTGACTCATGCAGCTGCAATGGCTGCTTTGGGTACGCGGTCCAGACCTCCCCGGGAACCCTGGCTGACGGAGGAGGTGTTCAGGTTAATTGAGAAAAAGCGACAGGCCCACTCTCATCGCCTACAGCATCCCACGTCAGAGAATGAGGAGGTTTACCGCAGTCTTCGCTCGGAGGTTCGGAGAGCCGTGAGGCGCTGTAAGGATGGGTGGTGGTCGCGGGTTGCAGCATCATGCAGCATCATGCAGCATCATCATGCAGCATCATGCAGCATCATGCAGCATCATGCAGCATCATCATGCAGCATCATGCATCATCATGCAGCATCATGCAGCATCATGCAGCAGCATCATGCAGCATCATGCAGCATCATGCAGCATCATGCAGCATCATGCAGCATCATGCAGCATCATGCAGCATCATGCAGCATCATCATGCAGCATCATGCAGCATCATGCAGCATCATGCAGCATCATGCAGCATCATGCAGCATCATCATGCAGCATCATGCAGCATCATGCAGCATCATGCAGCATCATGCAGCATCATGCAGCATCATGCAGCATCATGCAGCATCATGCAGCATCATGCAGCATCATGCAGCATCATCATGCAGCATCATGCAGCATCATGCAGCATCATGCAGCATCATCGTGCAGCATCGTGCAGCATCGTGCAGCATCGTGCAGCATCATGCAGCATCATGCTGCATCATGCAGCATCATGCAGCATCATGCAGCATCATGCAGCATCATGCAGCGTCATGCAGCGTCATGCAGCGTCATGCAGCGTCATGCAGCGTCATGCAGCGTCATGCAGCATCATGCAGCATCATGCAGCATCATGCAGCATCATGCAGCATCATCATGCAGCATCATGCAGCATCATGCAGCATCATCATGCAGCATCATGCAGCATCATCATGCAGCATCATGCAGCATCATGCAGCATCATGCAGCATCATGCAGCATCATGCAGCATCATCATGCAGCATCATGCAGCATCATCATGCAGCATCATGCAGCATCATGCAGCATCATGCAGCATCATCATGCAGCATCATCATGCAGCATCATGCAGCATCATGCAGCATCATGCAGCATCATGCAGCATCATGCAGCAGCATCATGCAGCATCATGCAGCATCATCATGCAGCATCATCATGCAGCATCATGCAGCATCATGCAGCATCATGCAGCATCATGCAGCATCATGCAGCATCATCATGCAGCATCATGCAGCATCATGCAGCATCATGCACCATCATGCAGCATCATCATGCAGCATCATGCAGCATCATGCAGCATCATGCAGCATCATGCAGCATCATCATGCAGCATCATGCAGCAGCATCATCATGCAGCATCATGCAGCAGCATCATGCAGCATCATGCAGCATCATCATGCAGCATCATGCAGCATCATGCAGCATCATGCAGCATCATGCAGCATCATCATGCAGCATCATCATGCAGCATCACGCAGCATCATGCAGCATCATGCAGCATCATGCAGCATCATCATGCAGCATCATGCAGCATCATGCAGCATCATGCAGCATCATGCAGCATCATGCAGCATCATCATGCAGCATCATCATGCAGCATCATCATGCAGCATCATGCAGCATCATCATGCAGCATCATGCAGCATCATGCAGCATCATCATGCAGCATCATGCAGCATCATGCAGCATCATGCAGCATCATGCAGCATCATGCAGCATCATGCAGCATCATGCAGCATCATCATGCAGCATCATGCAGCATCATGCAGCATCATGCAGCATCATCATGCAGCATCGTGCAGCATCGTGCAGCATCATGCAGCATCATGCAGCATCATGCAGCATCATCATGCAGCATCATGCAGCATCATGCAGCATCATGCAGCATCATGCAGCATCATGCAGCATCATGCAGCATCATGCAGCATCATCATGCAGCATCATCATGCAGCATCATGCAGCATCATGCAGCATCATCATGGAGCATCATGCAGCATCATGCAGCATCATGCAGCATCATGCAGCATCATGCAGCATCATCATGCAGCATCATGCAGCATCATGCAGCATCATGCAGCATCATGCAGCATCATGCAGCATCATGCAGCATCATCATGCAGCATCATGCAGCATCATCATGCAGCATCATGCAGCATCATGCAGCATCATGCAGCATCATGCAGCATCATGCAGCATCATCATGCAGCATCATGCAGCATCATCATGCAGCATCATGCAGCATCATGCAGCATCATCATGCAGCATCATGCAGCATCATGCAGCATCATGCAGCATCATCATGCAGCATCATGCAGCATCATGCAGCATCATGCAGCATCATGCAGCATCATCATGCAGCATCATGCAGCATCATGCAGCATCATGCAGCATCATGCAGCATCATCATGCAGCATCATGCAGCATCATGCAGCATCATGCAGCATCATGCAGCATCATGCAGCATCATCATGCAGCATCATCATGCAGCATCATGCAGCATCATGCACCATCATGCAGCATCATCATGCAGCATCATGCAGCATCATGCAGCATCATGCAGCATCATGCAGCATCATGCAGCATCATGCAGCATCATGCAGCATCATGCAGCATCATCATGCAGCATCATCATGCAGCATCATGCAGCATCATGCAGCATCATCATGGAGCATCATGCAGCATCATGCAGCATCATGCAGCATCATGCAGCATCATGCAGCATCATCATGCAGCATCATGCAGCATCATGCAGCATCATGCAGCATCATGCAGCATCATGCAGCATCATCATGCAGCATCATGCAGCATCATCATGCAGCATCATGCAGCATCATGCAGCATCATGCAGCATCATGCAGCATCATGCAGCATCATCATGCAGCATCATGCAGCATCATCATGCAGCATCATGCAGCATCATGCAGCATCATCATGCAGCATCATGCAGCATCATGCAGCATCATGCAGCATCATCATGCAGCATCATGCAGCATCATGCAGCATCATGCAGCATCATGCAGCATCATCATGCAGCATCATGCAGCATCATGCAGCATCATGCAGCATCATGCAGCATCATGCAGCATCATCATGCAGCATCATGCAGCATCATGCAGCATCATGCAGCATCATGCAGCATCATGCAGCATCATGCAGCATCATCATGCAGCATCATCATGCAGCATCATGCAGCATCATGCAGCATCATGCAGCATCATCATGCAGCATCATCATGCAGCATCATGCAGCATCATGCAGCATCATGCAGCATCATCATGCAGCATCATGCAGCATCATGCAGCATCATGCAGCATCATCATGCAGCATCATGCAGCATCATGCAGCATCATCATGCAGCATCATGCAGCATCATGCAGCATCATGCAGCATCATGCAGCATCATCATGCAGCATCATGCAGCATCATGCAGCATCATGCAGCATCATGCAGCATCATCATGCAGCATCATGCAGCATCATGCAGCATCATGCAGCATCATGCAGCATCATGCAGCATCATCATGCAGCATCATCATGCAGCATCATGCAGCATCATGCAGCATCATGCAGCATCATCATGCAGCATCATCATGCAGCATCATGCAGCATCATGCAGCATCATGCAGCATCATCATGCAGCATCATGCAGCATCATGCAGCATCATGCAGCATCATCATGCAGCATCATGCAGCATCATGCAGCATCATGCAGCATCATGCAGCATCATCATGCAGCATCATGCAGCATCATGCAGCATCATGCAGCATCATGCAGCATCATCATGCAGCATCATGCAGCATCATGCAGCATCATGCAGCATCATGCAGCATCATGCAGCATCATCATGCAGCATCATCATGCAGCATCATGCAGCATCATGCACCATCATGCAGCATCATCATGCAGCATCATGCAGCATCATGCAGCATCATGCAGCATCATGCAGCATCATGCAGCATCATGCAGCATCATGCAGCATCATGCAGCATCATGCACCATCATGCAGCATCATGCAGCATCATGCAGCATCATGCAGCATCATGCATCATCATGCACCATCATGCAGCATCATGCAGCATCATGCAGCATCATGCAGCATCATGCAGCATCATGCAGCATCATGCAGCATCATGCAGCATCATGCAGCATCATGCACCATCATGCAGCATCATCATGCAGCAGGAGGAAGATGATGATGCTGGAGATAATCTTGATGATCCTGAGCTATGGCATGACTTAACCCTAGAAGACCAGCAAACCGTCGATGCTGCTATGGCAAAGAAACAGCGCCTGCAGTGTTTTGCACACACATTGCAGCTGGTGGTGGGAGACGGTTTGAAAGAAACAAAAGCGGCATGTCCTTCTCTCTCCAAGTTATCAAAACTTAGCTCCCTGCTCCACACAAGCACAACGTTTAAAGACATATTCGATGGTGAATTTGGTGAGCACAGAGGCATCCCTGCTGCAGTGAGCACGAGGTGGAATTCTACACTGCGGCAGGTGAAAGCAGTCCTTCATTGTGATCAGCAAAAGCTCTGCGCAGTTCTTGAGAAGGCCGGGCATAAAGAACTGTCATTCACACTACGAGAGTGGAATCTGCTGAAGGAGTTGGTGGACATCTTGAAACCGTTCGGAGAAGCAACTGATTTGACACGGGGAGAAAGTCATTACAATCAGTGCAGTTGTTCCATCCGTCTTGTCCCTCAATCACCATCTTGAGAAGCTGAAACCTCAAGTTCGTTTCCTGAGCGGCCTGGTCAGAGGTCTGCAGGCATCCCTGGAAAAAAGATTTCTTGGGATCTTCATTAATGTGAAAATGGCCCAGTCTCAAGAAGGGATCACTGCCCCCTTTTCAGACACAGTCTACCTGAAAGCAGCTGCCTTGGATCCAGCCTTTTGTCTGCTGTGGATTGAGCTGCATGTGCTGGTCAACCGTGACATCAAGGCAGAGGTGGCACAACGAGTTAAAGGTAAATCTTATTGACTTGCAATGCAACTTAAATGCAACGTAAAATAATTTGATCTTAATCTGATCTAGGATCTAATGTGATATTAATCTGACTTTAACAATAATAACAATTTTCAGTCTTGCACAGTATCATCAACATCAGTAATGGTAATAAGAGCTCTTTTGTTTCTGCTGTTGTGACACTTTTTTAGAATTGATCCTGAAAGATGCTGCAGAGACGGAGCAACCTGTGCCTGTGCCGGTGCCTGCTGAAGAAGAACTAGAGGACATGGAAGGAGAAGGGCTGTTTGCTGCATACCATAAGAGGCAGAAAAGGGATGTTGGGACCCCACCAGCAGTACAGCTAAGTCACTACATTGACATGGCAGAAGGACAGAATGCCCTTTTGTGCTGGGCACTGAACAGTAAGACTCTTCCTTCACTCTTTCAAGTAGCCATCCGAGTCTTGGCAGTGCCTGCTTCTAGTGCTCCAGTGGAGCGAGTTTTCAGCCATCGTGGCATCATTCTGCGTCCCCATCGTGCACAAATGACTGACAGACTTTTGGCCAATTTGATATTTTGCAAATGCAATGCAGTGTAGGGGCCTCCCTCCACCTGTCCACAGCACGCATGCGCACACACACTCTCTGCTCATCACCTGTCCACACAGCTCTCTCTCTCTCTCATACACACCAGTCTCTATGGAGGCATTCCAATTATATTATCAGGTTGGTCCAGTTTTTCAGAAGTGATAATTTTGAGGAGTGGGGATTTTGATGACATGTTTAAAAAAGTTTAGGCTAAAAGAACCCATGTCTATTTGAAAGTTAAACTGTTTTGCAATATGAGGTCAATGCAATACAGGACTGAAGCTGCTGTGCATTGTTCTAGTGCAATATGCTGTTGAAATAAGAGCATTTTTTGTGAAAATTAAATGTTCTGTTTTTTACTGTGTTTGATTAATGTCATTGTATAAAAAGAGGTTTAAATAAATACAAATCTTACAGACATACATGATTTGTATAAATTTTATTTCTGTGGTAAGAGGACTTGAAATGACTCGAAACTAAAATGGTAGGACTTTGGACTCGACTTGAGACTTGCAGGCTTTGACTTCTGACTCGACTTGGGACTTGCCTCATCTTTGACTCGACTTGACTCGGGACTCGAGAGCAAAGACTTGAGACTTAATTGTGACTTGCATAACAATGACTTTGTCCCACCTCTGCTTGTCAGTGTCTCATTATCCTAGTAGCACAAGTAGCTACTAATGCTACTTGTCAGTGTCTCATTATCCCAGTAGCACAAGTAGCTACTAATGCTACTTGTCAGTGTCTCATTATCCTAGTAGCACAAGTAGCTACTAATGCTACTTGTCAGAGTCTCATTATCCTAGTAGCACAAGTAGCTACTAATGCTACTTGTCAGTGTCTCATTATCCTAGTAACACAATTAGCTACTAATGCTACTTGTCAGAGTCTCATTATCCTAGTAGCACAAGTAGCTACTAATGCTACTTGTCAGTGTCTCATTATCCTAGTAGCACAAGTAGCTACTAATGCTACTTGTCAGTGTCTCATTATCCTAGTAGCACAAGTAGCTACTAATGCTACTTGTCAGTGTCTCATTATCCTAGTAGCACAAGTAGCTACTAATGCTACTTGTCAGAGTCTCATTATCCTAGTAGCACAAGTAGCTACTAATGCTACTTGTCAGAGTCTCATTATCCTAGTAGCACAAGTAGCTACTAATGTTACTTGTCAGTGTCTCATTATCCTAGTAGCACAAGTAGCTACTAATGCTACTTGTCAGTGTCTCATTATCCTAGTAGCACAAGTAGCTACTAATGCTACTTGTCAGTGTCTCATTATCCTAGTAGCACAAGTAGCAACTAATGCTACTTGTCAGTGTCTCATTATCCTAGTAGCACAAGTAGCTACTAATGCTACTTGTCAGTGTCTCATTATCCTAGTAGCACAAGTAGCTACTAATGCTACTTGTCAGTGTCTCATTATCCTAGTAGCACAAGTAGCTACTAATGCTACTTGTCAGTGTCTCATTATCCTAGTAGCACAAGTAGCTACTAATGCTACTTGTCAGTGTCTCATTATCCTAGTAGCACAAGTAGCTACTAATGCTACTTGTCAGAGTCTCATTATCCTAGTAACACAAGTAGCTACTAATGCTACTTGTCAGTGTCTCATTATCCTAGTAGCACAAGTAGCTACTAATGCTACTTGTCAGAGTCTCATTATCCTAGTAGCACAAGTAGCTACTAATGCTACTTGTCAGTGTCTCATTATCCTAGTAGCACAAGTAGCTACTAATGCTACTTGTCAGTGTCTCATTATCCTAGTAGCACAAGTAGCTACTAATGCTACTTGTCAGTGTCTCATTATCCTAGTAGCACAAGTAGCTACTAATGCTACTTGTCAGTGTCTCATTATCCTAGTAGCACAAGTAGCTACTAATGCTACTTGTCAGTGTCTCATTATCCTAGTAGCACAAGTAGCTACTAATGCTACTTGTCAGTGTCTCATTATCCTAGTAGCACAAGTAGCTACTAATGCTACTTGTCAGAGTCTCATTATCCTAGTAACACAAGTAGCTACTAATGCTACTTGTCAGTGTCTCATTATCCTAGTAGCACAAGTAGCTACTAATGCTACTTGTCAGAGTCTCATTATCCTAGTAGCACAAGTAGCTACTAATGTTACTTGTCAGTGTCTCATTATCCTAGTAGCACAAGTAGCTACTAATGCTACTTGTCAGAGTCTCATTATCCTAGTAACACAAGTAGCTACTAATGCTACTTGTCAGTGTCTCATTATCCTAGTAACACAAGTAGCTACTAATGCTACTTGTCAGTGTCTCATTATCCTAGTAGCACAAGTAGCTACTAATGCTACTTGTCAGTGTCTCATTATCCTAGTAGCACAAGTAGCTACTAATGCTACTTGTCAGTGTCTCATTATCCTAGTAGCACAAGTAGCTACTAATGCTACTTGTCAGTGTATCATTATCCTAGTAGCACAATTAGCTACTAATGCTACTTGTCAGTGTCTCATTATCCTAGTAGCACAATTAGCTACTAATGCTACTTGTCAGTGTCTCATTATCCTAGTAGCACAAGTAGCTACTAATGCTACTTGTCAGTGTCTCATTATCCTAGTAGCACAAGTAGCTACTAATGCTACTTGTCAGTGTCTCATTATCCTAGTAGCACAAGTAGCTACTAATGCTACTTGTCAGAGTCTCATTATCCTAGTAACACAAGTAGCTACTAATGCTACTTGTCAGTGTCTCATTATCCTAGTAGCACAAGTAGCTACTAATGCTACTTGTCAGAGTCTCATTATCCTAGTAGCACAAGTAGCTACTAATGCTACTTGTCAGTGTCTCATTATCCTAGTAGCACAAGTAGCTACTAATGCTACTTGTCAGTGTCTCATTATCCTAGTAGCACAAGTAGCTACTAATGCTACTTGTCAGTGTCTCATTATCCTAGTAGCACAAGTAGCTACTAATGCTACTTGTCAGTGTCTCATTATCCTAGTAGCACAAGTAGCTACTAATGCTACTTGTCAGTGTCTCATTATCCTAGTAGCACAAGTAGCTACTAATGCTACTTGTCAGTGTCTCATTATCCTAGTAGCACAAGTAGCTACTAATGCTACTTGTCAGAGTCTCATTATCCTAGTAACACAAGTAGCTACTAATGCTACTTGTCAGTGTCTCATTATCCTAGTAGCACAAGTAGCTACTAATGCTACTTGTCAGAGTCTCATTATCCTAGTAGCACAAGTAGCTACTAATGTTACTTGTCAGTGTCTCATTATCCTAGTAGCACAAGTAGCTACTAATGCTACTTGTCAGAGTCTCATTATCCTAGTAACACAAGTAGCTACTAATGCTACTTGTCAGTGTCTCATTATCCTAGTAGCACAAGTAGCTACTAATGCTACTTGTCAGTGTCTCATTATCCTAGTAGCACAAGTAGCTACTAATGCTACTTGTCAGTGTCTCATTATCCTAGTAGCACAAGTAGCTACTAATGCTACTTGTCAGTGTATCATTATCCTAGTAGCACAATTAGCTACTAATGCTACTTGTCAGTGTCTCATTATCCTAGTAGCACAAGTAGCTACTAATGCTACTTGTCAGTGTCTCATTATCCTAGTAGCACAATTAGCTACTAATGCTACTTGTCAGTGTCTCATTATCCTAGTAGCACAAGTAGCTACTAATGCTACTTGTCAGAGTCTCATTATCCTAGTAGCACAAGTAGCTACTAATGCTACTTGTCAGTGTCTCATTATCCTAGTAACACAAGTAGCTACTAATGCTACTTGTCAGAGTCTCATTATCCTAGTAGCACAAGTAGCTACTAATGCTACTTGTCAGAGTCTCATTATCCTAGTAGCACAAGTAGCTACTAATGCTACTTGTCAGAGTCTCATTATCCTAGTAACACAAGTAGCTACTAATGCTACTTGTCAATGTCTCATTATCCTAGTAACACAATTAGCAACTAATGCTACTTGTCAGTGTCTCATTATCCTAGTAGCACAATTAGCTACTAATGCTACTTGTCAGTGTCTCATTATCCTAGTAGCACAAGTAGCTACTAATGCTACTTGTCAGTGTCTCATTATCCTAGTAACACAAGTAGCTACTAATGCTACTTGTCAGTGTCTCATTATCCTAGTAGCACAAGTAGCTACTAATGCTACTTGTCAGTGTCTCATTATCCTAGTAGCACAAGTAGCTACTAATGCTACTTGTCAGTGTCTCATTATCCTAGTAGCACAATTAGCTACTAATGCTACTTGTCAGTGTCTCATTATCCTAGTAGCACAAGTAGCTACTAATGCTACTTGTCAGTGTCTCATTATCCTAGTAGCACAATTAGCTACTAATGCTACTTGTCAGTGTCTCATTATCCTAGTAGCACAAGTAGCTACTAATGCTACTTGTCAGTGTCTCATTATCCTAGTAGCACAAGTAGCTACTAATGCTACTTGTCAGTGTCTCATTATCCTAGTAACACAAGTAGCTACTAATGCTACTTGTCAGTGTCTCATTATCCTAGTAGCACAAGTAGCTACTAATGCTACTTGTCAGTGTCTCATTATCCTAGTAGCACAAGTAGCTACTAATGCTACTTGTCAGTGTCTCATTATCCTAGTAGCACAAGTAGCTACTAATGCTACTTGTCAGTGTCTCATTATCCTAGTAGCACAAGTAGCTACTAATGCTACTTGTCAGTGTCTCATTATCCTAGTAACACAAGTAGCTACTAATGCTACTTGTCAGTGTCTCATTATCCTAGTAGCACAAGTAGCTACTAATGCTACTTGTCAGTGTCTCATTATCCTAGTAGCACAAGTAGCTACTAATGCTACTTGTCAGTGTCTCATTATCCTAGTAGCACAAGTAGCTACTAATGCTACTTGTCAGTGTCTCATTATCCTAGTAGCACAAGTAGCTACTAATGCTACTTGTCAGTGTCTCATTATCCTAGTAACACAAGTAGCTACTAATGCTACTTGTCAGTGTCTCATTATCCTAGTAACACAAGTAGCTACTAATGCTACTTGTCAGTGTATCATTAACCTAGTAGCACAAGTAGCTACTAATGCTACTTAACAATGTTTCATTATCCTAGTAGCACTCAATTTCGGTTCGCTGATTCTGCACTTGCTCTATTGCTATAGTACTATACTGCCCTTCAGCTTTTACGAACGACCGCGGTGTTTAAGGTTACCGATTCGTCGTATCCATCCGGCTGTATAGCAAATGAAAACATATAAAAATTACTTTACTACGCAAGTAAAAAAAACTAAATTTGATTTAAAGCTTTCGTATCTGCAAGGATTCATATTATCGGTTCTTTCGGTAAAGTCACGTAGAAGGGAAACAATAAAATAATAAAAAAATTCTAAAACAATAAAATGCTCACGACGTGAGAATTTACAACACAAGCAATCATCATCAGGTGTGAAAATCACAGCAAGAAAATTAGAAAAAAATTGAAAAACAAATTGTCTTTTAATATTTTTTCTCTCTCAAATCTAGGGCCCCTCTATAACACTGGTCAACAAAAAAACACATTTTTTTTCTGGCCTGGACTTTTGCAGCTGTTCTAGACTAATTTCTTCAGGGTGCTGATTCCAAATCTGATCTCAGATTTGCTCTATCACATCTCATTTTCATGCTATCGGCATACCCCATTTTCATAGATTTTACCCGAAATTAACTCTGTCACTTATGATTGCAAGTTGTTGCGAGTCAGTGACTGCTTTAGTGTTAAAACACGGTGCTGTATTTTTAGCATAGTGTGTTTATAATATCATTTCATGTAGATATCCACATTTATTTAATATTTTTCTTCCGCAGTTTTTATTGAAAATGCAATCTTTGATATCTCAAAAACCTGATGTGATAGACAAAAATTGATTTGGAATCGGCACCCCAAAATTACCTTAAAAACGTTGGAATACCTCTGCCAGTGTAACAGCAAATGCTACAGGACCTGCTCTAGTTTCATCCGGCACTGGACCCAACACCACCACCCCATCTCTTGTGGACTCAGCGTGACAAATGGTCACAATTCAACACGCGCAAGCACCTCTCCTCGTTGTCTGTGTCATTTGTAGCGCGACTGAATTATTAAATTCCTACACGCAGCGATCCCCCCAAACCCTTGCCTCTCTCTCTCTCTCCCTCTCCTCTCTCTTGTAAAGAAAATCTTGAAATCCCTTCCCAAAACCCCACGGCATTTATACCGCACACGCACGCACGCACGCGCACACAGACACACAGACAGACACACACAGACACAGAGACACAGACACATCTTCCGCCACCGGTAGATCATCTACCTCTTCCGGAAGACATCTTCCGCCACCGGAAGATCATCTACCAGTTCCGGAAGACATCTACTGCCACCGGAAGATATCTACCGCCACCGGTAGACGACTTCCACGCGTCGAAGAAAACAAACCGTGTAGGATCGATGTCTACTTCCGGTGACGTCACGTCCGTACGTCCCTCCCATTGGTCGATTTAACCTCGAAGTGGGTGGGGTCAGGGGGGTTCAGGGTGGAGCGAGGGGGCGGGGTCTCGCGTACTCGCCCTTGCGATTGGTCAATTTTTAACCGGGAAGACGCTCGCTGATTGGTCGCCGAGGTATTTAAAAGGCAGATGAGCGGAGCTTCATATTGGCGGCGATTTAAAAAAGTAAATAATTTATTCTAGATTTGAAGCTTTCGTGACTGCAAGGAAAGTAAAATAAAATAAAAACAAAAATCACGACCCTGCGCGGTGGGCAGGTAAGAATAATCTTAATTTTTACCGGTACAGGGATATCGACCGCACACACACGCGCACACACACGCACACACACCGCACGCACACACACCGCACGCACACACACGCACACACGCGCACACGCACACACACACACACGTACACACACATGCACGTGTGGAGGCTGCTCGCCTCTGTCTCCATCGTCCCCTCCGTATCATTACCTCCTTGCTGTCTGGTGGGGTCCGGACTTTCGTCCCCCGTCTGCTCCCTATCCTGTACCCCCGTGAGTGCTGCGGATCGTGTGTGCATCCTCCCCCTGCGCAGATTGTGCCTTCATAGACACTGCTCTCATCATCATCATCATCACGCGTGTGCGTTGTGCTGCATGGGTGTGGGCTGTGCGTGAGAGTGGGTGAGGGTGAGCTGCGTGTGAGTGAGCTGTGTGTGTGTTTAAATTTAGTGTTTTAAAGATGTCAATTCACCTGCTGTGTATCTTACTACTGTCCCTCCCGGCCATATCTAGTGCCACACTCAACTCTACAAACGGCTACCCGCGTTACTTCGCGTCAATACTTATTGCTAAATTTGCCACTACACCTGCTAAAGAAACAGCTTATAGACACTTCTACACTCCATCAATGTATCCTTTTAAACCCTATCTTTGTCCCATTACTTCACCAGCACTCCTTCCAAACTTCATTCTGCTCTTAAAAATAACACCATCTGCGAGTTGCTGCTATTCGTCCAAGGTTCGTCGCTCTTCATCCTTTCACAGAAAATACCTGTGCAAACTATTAATTCTACTTTCTTATTTCTGGGTGGTATTGAGCTTCATCCTGGACCAAATGTAAATAACTCGTATAATTCTGTAGATTTTTCTGGCAGAAAAGGTGTTGGTGTTCTACATGTCAACATCAGAGGGCTTTTGATTAAATTAAGTCAACTAAAACTAGAAGTGGCAAATCTTGACCCGGACATATTTTGCCAAACAGAAACATTTCTCACTCCTGCCGTCAATGACTTGCAGATTACGATTGACAACTACAACCTTTTTCGGCTTGACCGAGGATCTAAAGGAGGTGGAATTGCCATCTATGTTCGTAATACTATTGCATGTTCACCAGCTCACTCCTTGTTTAAAAAATGTTGCTTTGAAGGTCTGGCTCTCAGAATAACTCTCCCCTCTCCCTAATAATCAACACATATTGGTAGTGTGCTGCTATAGACCGCCTAGTGGGAAGGATGTTGAAGCTGCATCTGCACTGAGAGAGCTTCTTGGGAGCCTCCCTAAAGGTGAAATAGTTTTAGTGGGTGATAACAAAAGGGGTTCCACAGGGTTCCATTCTCGGCCCCCTCTTGTTCTCTCTTTATGTAAATGACTTGTGCACTGAACTGGATTATTCCAGGGTAAATCTTTTTGCAGATGACACGGTACTAATTACTGCTGGCCGCTCTCCGGATGACGTGATTGCTAAGCTCCAGAGTGATTTAAACAAACTACAACATCAGCTAGTTGCTCTTAAACTAGTCCTAAATCCTGCCAAAACCAAGGTGCTATGCTTCTCACCAGGACTAAAGCGGGAAGTTATTTTCCCCCAATTACATTCCTTAAATAATGATCAAATAGAGCAAGTCAAGATCTATAAGTATCTTGGGGTCATCCTGGAATCAAAACTGAATTTTGAAGATCACATTGATTATATTGGGAAAAAGACAAAAATTAAAATTGGTTTTCTATATCGACACAAGCACTGCTTTCCCCCTGTGTTCCGTTTGGAATTGATCAAAGCTACCGTACTGCCTCTACTTGATTACTGTGACATCGTGTATAAATCAGCCCCAAGTACTGTACTGAAGAAGCTTCACTCAATGATTCACTCGGGCCTCAAGATGTGCATTGAACTGCCCATATAGGACTCACCACTGTGATCTCTACATTGGGTCAAACTTAACATCTCTGAATGTTCGACGGATTGTGCACCAGATCTTATTGATTCATGATGTACTTGCAAAAAAATCTGCAGATTACCTGCTGGATCTCATCTCTGTTTCAAAGAACAAATTTGACCTAAGGTCTACACTCATTTACCAGCTTCACATTCCCTATTGACGTTCAAATACTGGAGGAAGGGAATTTGCTGTTGATGCCCCCAGGGTCTGGAATGCTGTTGCCAATAAATTGAAACTTGAGTCACTTTTTTCTTTTGCTTTTTTCTGCAATATTTTGCCGTCTTTTCTGTTTGCACTCAGTCACTCAGTAATACAGTCACTCACTCACACAGTCACTCAGTAATACAGTCACTCAGTCACACAGTCACTCACTCACACAGTCACTCACTCAGTAATACAGTCACTCAGTCACTCAGTCACACAGTCACTCACTCACACAGTCACTCATTAATACAGTCACTCAGTCACACAGTCACTCACTCACTCACTCAGTCACTCACTCACTCACTCAGTCACTCACTCAGTAATACAGTCACTCAGTCACTCAGTCACACAGTCACTCACTCACACAGTCACTCAGTAATACAGTCACTCAGTCACACAGTCACTCACTCACACAGTCACTCACTCACTCAGTCACTCAGTCACTCAGTAATACAGTCACTCAGTCACACAGTCACTCACTCACACAGTGACTCACTCACTCAGTCACTCAGTCACTCAGTAATACAGTCACTCAGTCACACAGTCACTCAGTCACTCAGTAATACAGTCATTCAGTCACACAGTCACTCACTCACACAGTCACTCACTCACTCAGTCACTCAGTAATACAGTCACTCACTCACACAGTCACTCACTCACTCAGTCACTCAGTCCAACAGTCACTCACTCACTCACTCAGTCACTCACTCACTCAGTCACTCACTCAGTAATACAGTCACTCAGTCACACAGTCACTCACTCACACAGTCACTCAGTCACTCAGTCACACAGTCACTCACTCAGTCACTCAGTAATACAGTCACTCAGTCACACAGTCACTCACTCACACAGTCACTCAGTAATACAGTCACTCAGTCACACAGTCACTCACTCACTCAGTCACTCATTAATACAGTCACTCAGTCACACAGTCACTCACTCACACAGTCACTCAGTAATACAGTCACTCAGTCACTAACTCACTCAGTCACTCACTCAGTCACTCAGTCACTCAGTCACTCAGTCACTCAGTCACTCACTCAGTCACTCACTCACTCAGTCACTCAGTAATACAGTCACTCAGTCACACAGTCACTCACTCACACAGTCACTCACTCACTCAGTCACTCAGTCACACAGTCACTCACTCACTCACTCAGTAATACAGTCACTCAGTCACACAGTCACTCACTCACACAGTCACTCACTCACACAGTCACTCAGTCACTCACTCACTCAGTCACTCAGTCATTCACTCAGTCACTCAGTCACACAGTCACTCACTCACTCACTCAGTCACTCAGTAATACAGTCACTCAGTCACACAGTCACTCACTCACACAGTCACTCACTCACACAGTCACTCAGTAATACAGTCACTCAGTCACTCACTCACTCAGTGACTCAGTCACTCACTCAGTCACTCAGTCACTCACTCACTCACTCAGTGACTCAGTCACTCACTCAGTCACTCAGTCACACAGTCACTCACTCACACAGTCACTCACTCACACAGTCACTCAGTCACTCACTCACTCAGTCACTCAGTCACTCACTCAGTCACTCAGTCACTCAGTCACACAGTCACTCACTCACTCAGTCACTCAGTAATACAGTCACTCAGTCACACAGTCACTCACTCACACAGTCACTCACTCACTCAGTCACTCACTCACACAGTCACTCAGTCACTCACTCACTCAGTCACTCAGTCACTCACTCAGTCACTCAGTCACACAGTCACTCACTCACTCAGTCACTCAGTAATACAGGCACTCAGTCACACAGTCACTCACTCACACAGTCACTCACTCACACAGTCACTCACTCACACAGTCACTCAGTAATACAGTCACTCAGTCACTCACTCACTCAGTCACTCAGTCACTCACTCAGTCACTCACACAGTCACTCACTCAGTCACTCACTCAGTCACTCAGTCACTCAGTCACACAGTCACTCACTCACACAGTCACTCACTCACACAGTCACTCAGTAATACAGTCACTCAGTCACTCACTCACTCAGTGACTCAGTCACTCACTCAGTCACTCAGTCACTCACTCACTCAGTCACTCACTCAGTCACTCACTCACTCAGTCACTCAGTCACTCACACAGTCACTCACTCACTCACTCAGTCACTCACTCACTCAGTCACTCACACAGTCACTCACTCACTCAGTCACTCACTCAGTCACTCACTCACTCAGTCACTCACTCACTCAGTCACTCAGTCACACAGTCACTCACTCACTCACTCAGTCACTCAGTCACACAGTCACTCAGTCACACAGTCACTCACTCAGTCACTCAGTCACTCACTCACTCAGTCACTCAGTCACTCACACAGTCACTCACTCAGTCACTCACTCACTCAGTCACTCAGTCACTCAGTCACACAGTCACTCACTCACACAGTCACTCACTCACACAGTCACTCAGTAATACAGTCACTCAGTCACTCACTCACTCAGTGACTCAGTCACTCACTCAGTCACTCAGTCACTCACTCACTCAGTCACTCAGTCACTCACTCAGTCACTCACTCACTCAGTCACTCAGTCACTCACACAGTCACTCACTCACTCAGTAATACAGTCACTCAGTCACACAGTCATTCACTCACACAGTCACTCACTCACACAGTCACTCAGTCACTCACTCATTCAGTCACTCAGTCATTCACTCAGTCACTCAGTCACACAGTCACTCACTCACTCACTCAGTCACTCAGTAATACAGTCACTCAGTCACACAGTCACTCACTCACACAGTCACTCACTCACACAGTCACTCAGTAATACAGTCACTCAGTCACTCACTCACTCAGTGACTCAGTCACTCACTCAGTCACTCAGTCACTCACTCACTCACTCAGTGACTCAGTCACTCACTCAGTCACTCAGTCACACAGTCACTCACTCACACAGTCACTCACTCACACAGTCACTCAGTCACTCACTCACTCAGTCACTCAGTCACTCACTCAGTCACTCAGTCACTCAGTCACACAGTCACTCACTCACTCAGTCACTCAGTAATACAGTCACTCACTCACACAGTCACTCACTCACACAGTCACTCACTCACACAGTCACTCAGTAATACAGTCACTCAGTCACTCACTCACTCAGTCACTCACTCACACAGTCACTCAGTCACTCACTCACTCAGTCACTCAGTCACTCACTCAGTCTCTCAGTCACTCAGTCAAACAGTCACTCACTCACTCAGTCACTCAGTAATACAGGCACTCAGTCACACAGTCACTCACTCACACAGTCACTCACTCACACAGTCACTCACTCACACAGTCACTCAGTAATACAGTCACTCAGTCACTCACTCACTCAGTCACTCACTCACTCACTCACTCAGTCACTCAGTCACTCAGTCACTCACACAGTCACTCACTCAGTCACTCACTCAGTCACTCAGTCACTCAGTCACACAGTCACTCACTCACACAGTCACTCACTCACACAGTCACTCAGTAATACAGTCACTCAGTCACTCACTCACTCAGTGACTCAGTCACTCACTCAGTCACTCAGTCACTCACTCACTCTGTCACTCACTCAGTCACTCACTCACTCAGTCACTCAGTCACTCACACAGTCACTCACTCACTCAGTCACTCACTCACTCAGTCACTCAGTCACTCAGTCACTCAGTCACTCACTCAGTCACTCACTCACTCAGTCACTCACTCACTCAGTCACTCAGTCACACAGTCACTCACTCACTCACTCAGTCACTCAGTCACACAGTCACTCAGTCACTCAGTCACTCACTCACTCAGTCACTCAGTCACTCACACAGTCACTCACTCAGTCACTCACTCACTCAGTCACTCAGTCACTCAGTCACACAGTCACTCACTCACACAGTCACTCACTCACACAGTCACTCAGTAATACAGTCACTCAGTCACTCACTCACTCAGTGACTCAGTCACTCACTCAGTCACTCAGTCACTCACTCACTCAGTCACTCAGTCACTCACTCAGTCACTCACTCACTCAGTCACTCAGTCACTCACACAGTCACTCACTCACTCAGTCACTCACTCACTCAGTCACTCAGTCACTCAGTCACTCAGTCACACAGTCACTCACTCAGTCACTCACTCACTCAGTCACTCACTCACTCAGTCACTCACTCACTCAGTCACTCAGTCACACAGTCACTCACTCACTCAGTCACTCACTCACTCACTCAGTAATACAGTCACTCAGTCACACAGTCACTCACTCACTCAGTAATACAGTCACTCAGTCACTCAGTCACACAGTCACTCACTCACACAGTCACTCACTCACACAGTCACTCAGTCACTCACTCACTCAGTCACTCAGTCATTCACTCAGTCACTCAGTCACTCAGTCACACAGTCACTCACTCACTCACTCAGTCACTCAGTAATACAGTCACTCAGTCACACAGTCACTCACTCACACAGTCACTCACTCACACAGTCACTCAGTAATACAGTCACTCAGTCACTCACTCACTCAGTGACTCAGTCACTCACTCAGTCACTCAGTCACTCACTCACTCACTCAGTGACTCAGTCACTCACTCAGTCACTCAGTCACACAGTCACTCACTCACACAGTCACTCACTCACACAGTCACTCAGTCACTCACTCACTCACTCACTCAGTCACTCAGTCACTCACTCAGTCACTCAGTCACTCAGTCACACAGTCACTCACTCACTCACTCAGTCACTCAGTAATACAGTCACTCAGTCACACAGTCACTCACTCACACAGTCACTCACTCACACAGTCACTCAGTAATACAGTCACTCAGTCACTCACTCACTCAGTCACTCACTCACTCACTCACTCAGTCACTCAGTCAATCAGTCACTCACACAGTCACTCACTCAGTCACTCAGTCACTCAGTCACTCACACAGTCACTCAGTCACTCACTCAGTCACTCACTCACTCACTCACTCACTCAGTCACTCACTCACGCACTCAGTCACTCAGTCACTCAGTCACTCACACAGTCACTCACTCAGTCACTCAGTCACTCAGTCACACAGTCACTCACTCACACAGTCACTCACTCACACAGTCACTCAGTAATACAGTCACTCAGTCACTCACTCACTCAGTGACTCAGTCACTCACTCAGTCACTCAGTCACTCACTCAGTCACTCACTCAGTCACTCACTCACTCAATCACTCAGTCACTCACACAGTAACTCACTCAGTCACTCACTCACTCAGTCACTCAGTCACTCAGTCACTCAGTCACACAGTCACTCACTCAGTCACTCACTCACTCAGTCTCTCACTCACTCAGTCACTCAGTCACACAGTCACTCACTCACTCACTCAGTCACCCTGTAATACAGTCACTCAGTCACACAGTCACTCAGTCACACAGTCACTCACTCAGTTACTCAGTCACTCACTCACTCAGTCACTCACTCACTCAGTCACTCAGTCACTCACACAGTCACTCACTCAGTCACTCACTCACTCAGTCACTCAGTCACTCAGTCACACAGTCACTCACTCACACAGTCACTAACTCACACAGTCACTCAGTAATACAGTCACTCAGTCACTCACTCACTCAGTGACTCAGTCACTCACTCAGTCACTCAGTCACTCACTCACTCAGTCACTCAGTCACTCACTCAGTCACTCACTCACTCAGTCACTCAGTCACTCACACAGTCACTCACTCACTCACTCAGTCACTCAGTCACTCAGTCACTCAGTCACACAGTCACTCACTCAGTCACTCACTCACTCAGTCACTCACTCACTCAGTCACTCAGTCACACAGTCACTCACTCACTCACTCAGTCACTCAGTAATACAGTCACTCAGTCACACAGTCACTCAGTCACACAGTCACTCACTCAGTCACTCAATCACTCACTCACTCAGTCACTCAGTCACTCACACAGTCACTCACTCAGTCACTCACTCACTCACTCACTCAGTCACTCAGTCACACAGTCACACAGTCACTCAGTCACACAGTCACTCACTCAGTCACTCAGTCACTCAGTAATACAGTCATTCAGTCACACAGTCACTCAGTCACACAGTCACACAGTCACTCACTCAGTCACTCAGTCACTCACTCACTCAGTCACTCAGTCACACAGTCACTCACTCACTCAGTCACTCACTCACTCACTCAGTCACTCAGTCACACAGTCACTCAGTCACACAGTCACTCACTCAGTCACTCAGTCACTCACTCACTCAGTCACTCAGTCACTCACACAGTCACTCACTCAGTCACTCACTCACTCACTCACTCAGTCACTCAGTCACTCAGTCACACAGTCACTCACTCACACAGTCATTCACTCACACAGTCACTCAGTAATACAGTCACTCAGTCACTCAGTCACTCAGTCACTCAGTAATACAGTCACTCACTCGCTCACTCAGTAATACAGTCACTCAATCACTCAGTCACTCAGTAATACAGTCACTCACTCACTCAGTCACTCAGTAATACAGTCACTCAGTCACACAGTCACTCAGTCACTCACTCAGTCACTCAGTCACTCACTCACTCAGTCACTCAGTCACTCACACAGTCACTCACTCACTCACTCACTCAGTCACTCAGTCACTCAGTCACACAGTCACTCACTCAGTCACTCACTCACTCAGTCACTCAGTCACTCAGTCACACAGTCACTCACTCACTCAGTCACTCAGTAATACAGTCACTCAGTCACACAGTCACTCAGTCACACAGTCACTCAGTCACACAGTCACTCACTCACACAGTCACTCACTCACACAGTCACTCAGTAATTCAGTCGCTCAGTCACTCACTCACTCAGTCACTCAGTCACTCACTCAGTCACTCATTCACTCAGTCACTCAGTCACACAGTCACTCACTCACTCAGTCACTCAGTAATACAGTCACTCAGTCACACAGTCACTCACTCACACAGTCACTCACTCACACAGTCACTCACTCACTCACTCAGTCACTCACACAGTCACTCAGTCACTCAGTCACTCAGTCACACAGTCACTCACTCACACAGTCATTCACTCACACAGTCACTCAGTAATACAGTCACTCAGTCACTCAGTCACTCAGTCACTCAGTAATACAGTCACTCACTCGCTCACTCAGTAATACAGTCACTCAATCACTCAGTCACTCAGTAATACAGTCACTCACTCACTCAGTCACTCAGTAATACAGTCACTCAGTCACTCAGTCACTCAGTCACTCACTCAGTCACTCAGTAATAGTCACTCACTCACTCACACAGTCACTCACTCACACAGTCACTCACTCACACAGTCACTCAGTCACTCAGTCACTCAGTCACACAGTCACTCACTCACACAGTCACTCACTCACACAGTCACTCACTCACACAGTCACTCAGTAATACAGTCGCTCAGTCACTCACTCACTCAGTCACTCAGTCACTCACTCAGTCACTCATTCACTCAGTCACTCAGTCACACAGTCACTCACTCACTCAGTCACTCAGTAATACAGTCACTCAGTCACACAGTCACTCACTCACACAGTCACTCACTCACACAGTCACTCAGTAATACAGTCACTCAGTCACTCACTCACTCACACAGTCACTCACTCAGTCACTCAGTCACTCAGTCACTCAGTAACACAGTCACTCACTCACACAGTCATTCACTCACACAGTCACTCAGTAATACAGTCACTCAGTCACTCAGTCACTCACTCACTCAGTCACTCAGTAATACAGTCACTCAGTCACACAGTCACTCAGTCACACAGTCACTCACTCACACAGTCACTCACTCACACAGTCACTCAGTAATACAGTCGCTCAGTCACTCACTCACTCAGTCACTCAGTCACTCACTCAGTCACTCATTCACTCAGTCACTCAGTCACACAGTCACTCACTCACTCAGTCACTCAGTAATACAGTCACTCAGTCACACAGTCACTCACTCACACAGTCACTCACTCACACAGTCACTCACTCACTCACTCACTCAGTCACTCACACAGTCACTCAGTCACTCAGTCACTCAGTCACACAGTCACTCACTCACACAGTCATTCACTCACACAGTCACTCAGTAATACAGTCACTCAGTCACTCAGTCACTCAGTCACTCAGTAATACAGTCACTCACTCGCTCACTCAGTAATACAGTCACTCAATCACTCAGTCACTCAGTAATACAGTCACTCACTCACTCAGTCACTCAGTAATACAGTCACTCAGTCACTCAGTCACTCAGTCACTCACTCAGTCACTCAGTAATAGTCACTCACTCACTCACACAGTCACTCACTCACACAGTCACTCACTCACACAGTCACTCACTCACACAGTCACTCAGTCACTCAGTCACTCAGTCACACAGTCACTCACTCACACAGTCACTCACTCACACAGTCACTCAGTAATACAGTCGCTCAGTCACTCACTCACTCAGTCACTCAGTCACTCACTCAGTCACTCATTCACTCAGTCACTCAGTCACACAGTCACTCACTCACTCAGTCACTCAGTAATACAGTCACTCAGTCACACAGTCACTCACTCACACAGTCACTCACTCACACAGTCACTCAGTAATACAGTCACTCAGTCACTCACTCACTCACACAGTCACTCACTCAGTCACTCAGTCACTCAGTCACTCAGTAACACAGTCACTCACTCACACAGTCATTCACTCACACAGTCACTCAGTAATACAGTCACTCAGTCACTCAGTCACTCACTCACTCAGTCACTCAGTAATACAGTCACTCAGTCACACAGTCACTCAGTCACACAGTCACTCACTCACACAGTCACTCACTCACACAGTCACTCAGTAATACAGTCGCTCAGTCACTCATTCACTCAGTCACTCAGTCACTCAATCAGTCACTCATTCACTCAGTCACTCAGTCACACAGTCACTCACTCACTCAGTCACTCAGTAATACAGTCACTCAGTCACACAGTCACTCACTCACACAGTCACTCACTCACACAGTCACTCAGTAATACAGTCACTCAGTCACTCACTCACTCACTCACACAGTCACTCACTCAGTCACTCAGTCACTCACTCACTCAGTCACTCAGTCACTCACTCAGTCACTCACTCACTCAGTCACTCAGTCACTCACACAGTCACTCACTCACTCACTCACTCAGTCACTCAGTCACTCAGTCACTCAGTCACACAGTCACTCACTCAGTCACTCACTCACTCAGTCACTCACTCACTCAGTCACTCAGTCACACAGTCACTCACTCACTCACTCAGTCACTCAGTAATACAGTCACTCAGTCACACAGTCACTCAGTCACACAGTCACTCACTCAGTCACTCAATCACTCACTCACTCAGTCACTCAGTCACTCACACAGTCACTCACTCAGTCACTCACTCACTCAGTCACTCAGTCACACAGCCACTCAGTCACACAGTCACTCACTCAGTCACTCAGTCACTCAGTAATACAGTCATTCAGTCACACAGTCACTCAGTCAAACAGTCACACAGTCACTCACTCAGTCACTCAGTCACTCACTCACTCAGTCACTCAGTCACACAGTCACTCACTCACTCAGTCACTCAGTCACACAGTCACTCACTCACTCACTCAGTCACTCAGTCACACAGTCACTCAGTCACACAGTCACTCACTCAGTCACTCAGTCACTCACTCACTCAGTCACTCAGTCACTCACACAGTCACTCACTCAGTCACTCACTCACTCAGTCACTCAGTCACTCAGTCACTCAGTCACTCACTCAGTCACTCAGTCACTCACTCACTCAGTCACTCAGTCACTCACACAGTCACTCACTCACTCACTCACTCAGTCACTCAGTCACTCAGTCACACAGTCACTCACTCAGTCACTCACTCAGTCACTCACTCACTCAGTCACTCAGTCACTCAGTCACACAGTCACTCACTCACTCAGTCACTCAGTAATACAGTCACTCAGTCACACAGTCACTCAGTCACACAGTCACTCAGTCACACAGTCACTCACTCACACAGTCACTCACTCACACAGTCACTCAGTAATACAGTCGCTCAGTCACTCACTCACTCAGTCACTCAGTCACTCACTCAGTCACTCATTCACTCAGTCACTCAGTCACACAGTCACTCACTCACTCAGTCACTCAGTAATACAGTCACTCAGTCACACAGTCACTCACTCACACAGTCACTCACTCACACAGTCACTCACTCACTCAGTCACTCACACAGTCACTCAGTCACTCAGTCACTCAGTCACACAGTCACTCACTCACACAGTCATTCACTCACGCAGTCACTCAGTAATACAGTCACTCAGTCACTCAGTCACTCAGTCACTCAGTAATACAGTCACTCACTCGCTCACTCAGTAATACAGTCACTCAATCACTCAGTCACTCAGTAATACAGTCACTCACTCACTCAGTCACTCAGTAATACAGTCACTCAGTCACTCAGTCACTCAGTCACTCACTCAGTCACTCAGTAATACAGTCACTCACTCACTCACACAGTCACTCACTCACACAGTCACTCAGTCACTCAGTCACTCAGTCACACAGTCACTCACTCACACAGTCACTCACTCACACAGTCACTCACTCACACAGTCACTCAGTAATACAGTCGCTCAGTCACTCACTCACTCAGTCACTCAGTCACTCACTCAGTCACTCATTCACTCAGTCACTCAGTCACACAGTCACTCACTCACTCAGTCACTCAGTAATACAGTCACTCAGTCACACAGTCACTCACTCACACAGTCACTCACTCACACAGTCACTCAGTAATACAGTCACTCAGTCACTCACTCACTCACACAGTCACTCACTCAGTCACTCAGTCACTCAGTCACTCAGTAACACAGTCACTCACTCACACAGTCATTCACTCACACAGTCACTCAGTAATACAGTCACTCAGTCACTCAGTCACTCACTCACTCAGTCACTCAGTAATACAGTCACTCAGTCACACAGTCACTCAGTCACACAGTCACTCACTCACACAGTCACTCACTCACACAGTCACTCAGTAATACAGTCGCTCAGTCACTCATTCACTCAGTCACTCAGTCACTCAATCAGTCACTCATTCACTCAGTCACTCAGTCACACAGTCACTCACTCACTCAGTCACTCAGTAATACAGTCACTCAGTCACACAGTCACTCACTCACACAGTCACTCACTCACACAGTCACTCAGTAATACAGTCACTCAGTCACTCACTCACTCACTCACTCACACAGTCACTCACTCAGTCACTCAGTCACTCCGTCACTCAGTCACACAGTCACTCACTCACACAGTCATTCACTCACACAGTCACTCAGTAATACAGTCACTCAGTCACTCAGTCACTCAGTCACTCAGTAATACAGTCACTCACTCGCTCACTCAGTAATACAGTCACTCAATCACTCAGTCACTCAGTAATACAGTCACTCACTCACTCAGTCACTCCGTAATACAGTCACTCAGTCACTCACTCACTCACTCAGTCACTCAGTAATACAGTCACTCACTCACTCACACAGTCACTCACTCACACAGTCACTCACTCACTCAGTCACTCAGTCACTCAGTCACTCAGTCACACAGTCACTCACTCACACAGTCACTCACTCACACAGTCACTCAGTAATACTGTCACTCAGTCACTCACTCTCTCAGTCACTCAGTCACTCAGTCAGTCACTCAGTCACTCAGTCACACAGTCACTCACTCACACAGTCACTAACTCACACAGTCACTCAGTAATACAGTCACTCAGTCACTCACTCACTCAGTGACTCAGTCACTCACTCAGTCACTCAGTCACTCACTCACTCAGTCACTCAGTCACTCACTCAGTCACTCACTCACTCAGTCACTCAGTCACTCACACAGTCACTCACTCACTCACTCAGTCACTCAGTCACTCAGTCACACAGTCACTCACTCAGTCACTCACTCACTCAGTCACTCACTCACTCAGTCACTCAGTCACTCACACAGTCACTCACTCACTCACTCACTCAGTCACTCACACAGTCACTCAGTCACTCAGTCACTCAGTCACACAGTCACTCACTCACACAGTCATTCACTCACACAGTCACTCAGTCACTCAGTCACTCAGTCACTCAGTCACTCAGTCACTCAGTAATACAGTCACTCACTCGCTCACTCAGTAATACAGTCACTCAATCACTCAGTCACTCAGTAATACAGTCACTCACTCACTCAGTCACTCAGTAATACAGTCACTCAGTCACTCAGTCACTCAGTCACTCACTCAGTCACTCAGTAATACAGTCACTCACTCACTCACACAGTCACTCACTCACACAGTCACTCACTCACACAGTCACTCAGTCACTCAGTCACTCAGTCACACAGTCACTCACTCACACAGTCACTCACTCACACAGTCACTCACTCACACAGTCACTCAGTAATACAGTCGCTCAGTCACTCACTCACTCAGTCACTCAGTCACTCACTCAGTCACTCATTCACTCAGTCACTCAGTCACACAGTCACTCACTCACTCAGTCACTCAGTAATACAGTCACTCAGTCACACAGTCACTCACTCACACAGTCACTCACTCACACAGTCACTCAGTAATACAGTCACTCAGTCACTCACTCACTCACACAGTCACTCACTCAGTCACTCAGTCACTCAGTCACTCAGTAACACAGTCACTCACTCACACAGTCATTCACTCACACAGTCACTCAGTAATACAGTCACTCAGTCACTCAGTCACTCACTCACTCAGTCACTCAGTAATACAGTCACTCAGTCACACAGTCACTCAGTCACACAGTCACTCACTCACACAGTCACTCACTCACACAGTCACTCAGTAATACAGTCGCTCAGTCACTCATTCACTCAGTCACTCAGTCACTCAATCAGTCACTCATTCACTCAGTCACTCAGTCACACAGTCACTCACTCACTCAGTCACTCAGTAATACAGTCACTCAGTCACACAGTCACTCACTCACACAGTCACTCACTCACACAGTCACTCAGTAATACAGTCACTCAGTCACTCACTCACTCACTCACACAGTCACTCACTCAGTCACTCAGTCACTCACTCACTCAGTCACTCAGTCACTCACTCAGTCACTCACTCACTCAGTCACTCAGTCACTCACACAGTCACTCACTCACTCACTCACTCAGTCACTCAGTCACTCAGTCACACAGTCACTCACTCAGTCACTCACTCACTCAGTCACTCACTCACTCAGTCACTCAGTCACACAGTCACTCACTCACTCACTCAGTCACTCAGTAATACAGTCACTCAGTCACACAGTCACTCAGTCACACAGTCACTCACTCAGTCACTCAATCACTCACTCACTCAGTCACTCAGTCACTCACTCACTCAGTCACTCAGTCACTCACACAGTCACTCACTCAGTCACTCACTCACTCAGTCACTCAGTCACTCAGTCACACAGTCACTCAGTCACACAGTCACTCACTCAGTCACTCAGTCACTCAGTAATACAGTCATTCAGTCACACAGTCACTCAGTCACACAGTCACACAGTCACTCACTCAGTCACTCAGTCACTCACTCACTCAGTCACTCAGTCACACAGTCACTCACTCACTCAGTCACTCAGTCACACAGTCACTCACTCACTCACTCAGTCACTCAGTCACACAGTCACTCAGTCACACAGTCACTCACTCAGTCACTCAGTCACTCACTCACTCAGTCACTCAGTCACTCACACAGTCACTCACTCAGTCACTCACTCACTCAGTCACTCAGTCACTCAGTCACACAGTCACTCAGTCACTCACTCAGTCACTCAGTCACTCACTCACTCAGTCACTCAGTCACTCACACAGTCACTCACTCACTCAGTCACTCAGTCACTCAGTCACACAGTCACTCACTCAGTCACTCACTCACTCAGTCACTCAGTCACTCAGTCACACAGTCACTCACTCACTCAGTCACTCAGTAATACAGTCACTCAGTCACACAGTCACTCAGTCACACAGTCACTCACTCACACAGTCACTCACTCACACAGTCACTCAGTAATACAGTCGCTCAGTCACTCACTCACTCAGTCACTCAGTCACTCACTCAGTCACTCATTCACTCAGTCACTCAGTCACACAGTCACTCACTCACTCAGTCACTCAGTAATACAGTCACTCAGTCACACAGTCACTCACTCACACAGTCACTCACTCACACAGTCACTCACTCACTCACTCAGTCACTCACACAGTCACTCAGTCACTCAGTCACTCAGTCACACAGTCACTCACTCACACAGTCATTCACTCACACAGTCACTCAGTAATACAGTCACTCAGTCACTCAGTCACTCAGTCACTCAGTAATACAGTCACTCACTCGCTCACTCAGTAATACAGTCACTCAATCACTCAGTCACTCAGTAATACAGTCACTCACTCACTCAGTCACTCAGTAATACAGTCACTCAGTCACTCAGTCACTCAGTCACTCACTCAGTCACTCAGTAATACAGTCACTCACTCACTCACACAGTCACTCACTCACACAGTCACTCACTCACACAGTCACTCAGTCACTCAGTCACTCAGTCACACAGTCACTCACTCACACAGTCACTCACTCACACAGTCACTCACTCACACAGTCACTCAGTAATACAGTCGCTCAGTCACTCACTCACTCAGTCACTCAGTCACTCACTCAGTCACTCATTCACTCAGTCACTCAGTCACACAGTCACTCACTCACTCAGTCACTCAGTAATACAGTCACTCAGTCACACAGTCACTCACTCACACAGTCACTCACTCACACAGTCACTCAGTAATACAGTCACTCAGTCACTCACTCACTCACACAGTCACTCACTCAGTCACTCAGTCACTCAGTAACACAGTCACTCACTCACACAGTCATTCACTCACACAGTCACTCAGTAATACAGTCACTCAGTCACTCAGTCACTCACTCACTCAGTCACTCAGTAATACAGTCACTCAGTCACACAGTCACTCAGTCACACAGTCACTCACTCACACAGTCACTCACTCACACAGTCACTCAGTAATACAGTCGCTCAGTCACTCATTCACTCAGTCACTCAGTCACTCAATCAGTCACTCATTCACTCAGTCACTCAGTCACACAGTCACTCACTCACTCAGTCACTCAGTAATACAGTCACTCAGTCACACAGTCACTCACTCACACAGTCACTCACTCACACAGTCACTCAGTAATACAGTCACTCAGTCACTCACTCACTCACTCACACAGTCACTCACTCAGTCACTCAGTCACTCCGTCACTCAGTCACACAGTCACTCACTCACACAGTCATTCACTCACACAGTCACTCAGTAATACAGTCACTCAGTCACTCAGTCACTCAGTCACTCAGTAATACAGTCACTCACTCGCTCACTCAGTAATACAGTCACTCAATCACTCAGTCACTCAGTAATACAGTCACTCACTCACTCAGTCACTCAGTAATACAGTCACTCAGTCACTCACTCACTCACTCAGTCACTCAGTAATACAGTCACTCACTCACTCACACAGTCACTCACTCACACAGTCACTCACTCACACAGTCACTCAGTCACTCAGTCACTCAGTCACACAGTCACTCACTCACACAGTCACTCACTCACACAGTCACTCAGTAATACTGTCACTCAGTCACTCACTCTCTCAGTCACTCAGTCACTCACTCAGTCACTCAGTCACTCAGTCAGTCACTCAGTCACACAGTCACTCACTCACACAGTCACTAACTCACACAGTCACTCAGTAATACAGTCACTCAGTCACTCACTCACTCAGTGACTCAGTCACTCACTCAGTCACTCAGTCACTCACTCACTCAGTCACTCAGTCACTCACTCAGTCACTCACTCACTCAGTCACTCAGTCACTCACACAGTCACTCACTCACTCACTCACTCAGTCACTCAGTCACTCAGTCACACAGTCACTCACTCAGTCACTCACTCACTCAGTCACTCACTCACTCAGTCACTCAGTCACACAGTCACTCACTCACTCACTCAGTCACTCAGTAATACAGTCACTCAGTCACACAGTCACTCAGTCACACAGTCACTCACTCAGTCACTCAATCACTCACTCACTCAGTCACTCACACAGTCACTCACTCAGTCACTCACTCACTCAGTCACTCAGTCACTCAGTCACACAGTCACTCAGTCACACAGTCACTCACTCAGTCACTCAGTCACTCAGTAATACAGTCATTCAGTCACACAGTCACTCAGTCACACAGTCACACAGTCACTCACTCAGTCACTCAGTCACTCACTCACTCAGTCACTCAGTCACACAGTCACTCACTCACTCAGTCACTCAGTCACACAGTCACTCACTCACTCACTCATTCACTCAGTCACTCAGTCACACAGTCACTCACTCAGTCACTCAGTCACTCACTCACTCAGTCACTCAGTCACTCACACAGTCACTCACTCAGTCACTCACTCACTCAGTCACTCAGTCACTCAGTCACAGTCACTCAGTCACTCACTCAGTCACTCAGTCACTCACTCACTCAGTCACTCAGTCACTCACACAGTCACTCACTCACTCACTCACTCAGTCACTCAGTCACTCAGTCACACAGTCACTCACTCAGTCACTCACTCACTCAGTCACTCAGTCACTCAGTCACACAGTCACTCACTCACTCAGTCACTCAGTAATACAGTCACTCAGTCACACAGTCACTCAGTCACACAGTCACTCACTCACACAGTCACTCACTCACACAGTCACTCAGTAATACAGTCGCTCAGTCACTCACTCACTCAGTCACTCAGTCACTCACTCAGTCACTCATTCACTCAGTCACTCAGTCACACAGTCACTCACTCACTCAGTCACTCAGTAATACAGTCACTCAGTCACACAGTCACTCACTCACACAGTCACTCACTCACACAGTCACTCACTCACTCACTCAGTCACTCACACAGTCACTCAGTCACTCAGTCACTCAGTCACACAGTCACTCACTCACACAGTCATTCACTCACACAGTCACTCAGTAATACAGTCACTCAGTCACTCAGTCACTCAGTCACTCAGTAATACAGTCACTCACTCGCTCACTCAGTAATACAGTCACTCAATCACTCAGTCACTCAGTAATACAGTCACTCACTCACTCAGTCACTCAGTAATACAGTCACTCAGTCACTCAGTCACTCAGTCACTCACTCAGTCACTCAGTAATACAGTCACTCACTCACTCACACAGTCACTCACTCACACAGTCACTCACTCACACAGTCACTCAGTCACTCAGTCACTCAGTCACACAGTCACTCACTCACACAGTCACTCACTCACACAGTCACTCACTCACACAGTCACTCAGTAATACAGTCGCTCAGTCACTCACTCACTCAGTCACTCAGTCACTCAGTCACACAGTCACTCACTCACTCAGTCACTCAGTAATACAGTCACTCAGTCACACAGTCACTCAGTCACACAGTCACTCACTCACACAGTCACTCACTCACACAGTCACTCAGTAATACAGTCGCTCAGTCACTCACTCACTCAGTCACTCAGTCACTCACTCAGTCACTCATTCACTCAGTCACTCAGTCACACAGTCACTCACTCACTCAGTCACTCAGTAATACAGTCACTCAGTCACACAGTCACTCACTCACACAGTCACTCACTCACACAGTCACTCACTCACTCACTCAGTCACTCACACAGTCACTCAGTCACTCAGTCACTCAGTCACACAGTCACTCACTCACACAGTCATTCACTCACACAGTCACTCAGTAATACAGTCACTCAGTCACTCAGTCACTCAGTCACTCAGTAATACAGTCACTCACTCGCTCACTCAGTAATACAGTCACTCAATCACTCAGTCACTCAGTAATACAGTCACTCACTCACTCAGTCACTCAGTAATACAGTCACTCAGTCACTCAGTCACTCAGTCACTCACTCAGTCACTCAGTAATACAGTCACTCACTCACTCACACAGTCACTCACTCACACAGTCACTCACTCACACAGTCACTCAGTCACTCAGTCACTCAGTCACACAGTCACTCACTCACACAGTCACTCACTCACACAGTCACTCACTCACACAGTCACTCAGTAATACAGTCGCTCAGTCACTCACTCACTCAGTCACTCAGTCACTCACTCAGTCACTCATTCACTCAGTCACTCAGTCACACAGTCACTCACTCACTCAGTCACTCAGTAATACAGTCACTCAGTCACACAGTCACTCACTCACACAGTCACTCACTCACACAGTCACTCAGTAATACAGTCACTCAGTCACTCACTCACTCACACAGTCACTCACTCAGTCACTCAGTCACTCAGTCACACAGTCACTCACTCACACAGTCATTCACTCACACAGTCACTCAGTAATACAGTCACTCAGTCACTCAGTCACTCACTCACTCAGTCACTCAGTAATACAGTCACTCAGTCACACAGTCACTCAGTCACACAGTCACTCACTCACACAGTCACTCACTCACACAGTCATTCACTCACACAGTCACTCAGTAATACAGTCACTCAGTCACTCAGTCACTCACTCACTCAGTCACTCAGTAATACAGTCACTCAGTCACACAGTCACTCAGTCACTCAGTCACTCACTCACACAGTCACTCACTCACACAGTCACTCAGTAATACAGTCGCTCAGTCACTCATTCACTCAGTCACTCAGTCACTCAATCAGTCACTCATTCACTCAGTCACTCAGTCACACAGTCACTCACTCACTCAGTCACTCAGTAATACAGTCACTCAGTCACACAGTCACTCACTCACACAGTCACTCACTCACACAGTCACTCAGTAATACAGTCACTCAGTCACTCACTCACTCACTCACACAGTCACTCACTCAGTCACTCAGTCACTCCGTCACTCAGTCACACAGTCACTCACTCACACAGTCATTCACTCACACAGTCACTCAGTAATACAGTCACTCAGTCACTCAGTCACTCAGTCACTCAGTAATACAGTCACTCACTCGCTCACTCAGTAATACAGTCACTCAATCACTCAGTCACTCAGTAATACAGTCACTCACTCACTCAGTCACTCAGTAATACAGTCACTCAGTCACTCACTCACTCACTCAGTCACTCAGTAATACAGTCACTCACTCACTCACACAGTCACTCACTCACACAGTCACTCACTCACACAGTCACTCAGTCACTCAGTCACTCAGTCACACAGTCACTCACTCACACAGTCACTCACTCACACAGTCACTCAGTAATACTGTCACTCTCTCAGTCACTCAGTCACTCACTCAGTCACTCAGTCACTCAGTCAGTCACTCAGTCAGTCACTCAGTCACTCACTCAGTCACTCAGTAATACAGTCACTCAGTCACTCAGTCACTCAGTAATACAGTCACTCAGTCACACAGTTACTCAGTCACTCACTCACTCAGTCACTCAGTCACTCAGTCACTCAGTCACTCAGTCACTCAGTCACTCACTCACACAGTCACTCACTCACACAGCCACTCACTCACACAGTCACACAGTCACTCAGTAATACAGTCACTCAGTCACTCACTCACTCAGTCACTCAGTCACTCACTCAGTCACTCAGTCACTCAGTCACACAGTCACTCAGTCACACAGTCACTCACTCACACAGTCACTCAGTAATACAGTCACTCAGTCACACAGTCACTCACTCACACAGTCACTCAGTAATACAGTCACTCAGTCACACAGTCACTCACTCACTCAGTCACTCAGTAATACAGTCACTCAGTAATACAGTCACTCAGTCACACAGTCACTCACTCACACAGTCACTCAGTAATACAGTCACTCAGTCACACAGTCACTCACTCACTCAGTCACTCATTAATACAGTCACTCAGTCACACAGTCACTCACTCACACAGTCACTCAGTAATACAGTCACTCACTCACTCAGTCACTCAGTCACTCACTCAGTCACTCACTCACTCAGTCACTCAGTCACTCACACAGTCACTCACTCACTCAGTCACTCACTCACTCAGTCACTCAGTCACTCAGTCACTCAGTCACACAGTCACTCACTCAGTCACTCACTCACTCAGTCACTCACTCACTCAGTCACTCAGTCACACAGTCACTCACTCACTCACTCAGTCACTCAGTAATACAGTCACTCAGTCACACAGTCACTCAGTCACACAGTCACTCACTCAGTCACTCAGTCACTCACTCACTCAGTCACTCAGTCACTCACACAGTCACTCACTCAGTCACTCACTCACTCAGTCACTCAGTCACTCAGTCACAGTCACTCAGTCACACAGTCACTCACTCAGTCACTCAGTCACTCAGTAATACAGTCATTCAGTCACACAGTCACTCAGTCACACAGTCACACAGTCACTCACTCAGTCACTCAGTCACTCACTCACTCAGTCACTCAGTCACACAGTCACTCACTCACTCAGTCACTCAGTAATACAGTCACTCAGTCACTCAGTCACTCAGTCACTCAGTCACTCAGTCACTCACTCAGTCACTCAGTCACTCACTCACTCAGTCACTCAGTCACTCACAGTCACTCACTCACTCAGTCACTCAGTCACTCAGTCACACAGTCACTCACTCAGTCACTCACTCACTCAGTCACTCAGTCACTCAGTCACACAGTCACTCAGTCACTCAGTAATACAGTCACTCAGTCACACAGTCACTCAGTCACACAGTCACTCACTCACACAGTCACTCACTCACACAGTCACTCAGTAATACAGTCACTCAGTCACTCACTCACTCACTCACTCACACAGTCACTCACTCAGTCACTCAGTCACTCAGTCACTCAGTCACACAGTCACTCACTCACACAGTCATTCACTCACACAGTCACTCAGTAATACAGTCACTCAGTCACTCAGTCACTCAGTCACTCAGTAATACAGTCACTCACTCGCTCACTCAGTAATACAGTCACTCAATCACTCAGTCACTCAGTAATACAGTCACTCACTCACTCAGTCACTCAGTAATACAGTCACTCAGTCACTCAGTCACTCACTCACTCACTCAGTCACTCAGTAATACAGTCACTCACTCACTCACACAGTCACTCACTCACACAGTCACTCAGTCACTCAGTCACTCAGTCACTCAGCCACACAGTCACTCACTCACACAGTCACTCACTCACACAGTCACTCAGTAATACAGTCACTCAGTCACTCACTCTCTCAGTCACTCAGTCACTCACTCAGTCACTCAGTCACTCAGTCAGTCACTCAGTCAGTCACTCAGTCACTCACTCAGTCACTCAGTCACACAGTCACTCACTCAGTCACACAGTCACTCAGTCACACAGTCACTCAGTCACACAGTCACTCAGTCACTCAGTCACTCACTCAGTCACTCAGTCACTCACTCACACAGTCACTCACTCACACAGTCACTCACTCACTCACACAGTCACTCAGTAATACAGTCACTCAGTCACTCACTCACTCAGTCACTCAGTCACTCACTCAGTCACTCAGTCACTCAGTCACACAGTCACTCAGTCACACAGTCACTCACTCACACAGTCACTCAGTAATACAGTCACTCAGTCACACAGTCACTCACTCACACAGTCACTCAGTAATACAGTCACTCAGTCACACAGTCACTCACTCAGTCACTCAGTAATACAGTCACTCAGTCACACAGTCACTCACTCACACAGTCACTCAGTAATACAGTCACTCAGTCACACAGTCACTCACTCACTCAGTCACTCATTAATACAGTCACTCAGTCACACAGTCACTCACTCACACAGTCACTCACTCACACAGTCACTCAGTAATACAGTCACTCAGTCACTCACTCACACAGTCACTCAGTCACTCACTCACTCAGTCACTCACTCACTCAGTCACTCAGTCACACAGTCACTCAGTCACACAGTCACTCAGTCACATAGTCACTCAGTCACACAGTCACTCACTCACTCACTCAGTCACTCAGTCACACAGTCACTCACTCACTCAGTCACTCAGTCACTCAGTCACACAGTCACTCACTCACTCAGTCACTCAGTCACTCAGTCACACAGTCACTCACTCACTCAGTCACTCAGTCACACAGTCACTCAGTCACACAGTCACTCAGTCACATAGTCACTTTAAGATGATTTCTTGTTCATGTTTTTGTTTTCTGTTTGTTGCGGTTGCACTCGATTCTAGAGCCGAATGGCTCACAGGGCTACACCTAATCAATAAATAAACTTGAACTTGAAACTTGATACAGCAATCGTGCTGTGACCGTTCCACCTGAAAACGGAGGTTTGTGTTGCCTCCAAAAGCGTCGTGATTTCTTATTTTATTTCTATTATTTCTTTTTTTTTAAATAATATTTAATTTTTATTTTTTTTCTAATAAGGGGTTGTTTTGTTATTTTTATTATAACGCGTTTATTATTCATATTTTATTATTATTTTATTATGTTTCTATAATATATGTTATATATATTTTAGTTGTTTACGTGGTGGTTTAGCTACTGCAGCTACATACTATTAACATTCCTTCCCTTTATTAATGCTACCCCTATCCCCTCCCTTTGATGCTGCTAATCCTGCATAATGCACGGGCATGAGTAGTACTAATCACATACCTGCATTTCCCATAAATATGCTAAATTCTCTTGATATGCAAATTCTTTTGTCAAGGCGCTCTTCCCCCCTTCTCTAACCCAGCAGCTTAAATAGACGCTGCTAAGCCTGGTGATGCTCATTCAGACGCTGTCTTTCCGACAGACGCTGTTCTTCACCTGAGGACGGATGCTTGCGTTGTGGCCGAAACGTCGTGAGAATTATTTTATTATGTTTTATTTTTATTATTTTATTATTATATTATAAAAATAATATAATGTTATTATATTATTTGAACATGTTTTATTTTAATATTAAAATGAAATTATGTTATTATATTATTTTATTATGTTTTATTTTTATTATTTTAATATTAAAAGAAAATGATGTTATTATATTATTTTATTATGTTTTTTATTATTATTTTAATATAAAAAATATTTATTATATTATTTCATTATGTTTTATTTTTATTATTTTAATATTAAAATAATATTATGTTATTATATTATTTTATTGTATTTTATTTTTATTCTTTTATTATTACAATATAAAAAAATATGTTATTATATTACTTTATAATGTTTTATTTTTAATATTTTATTATTATTATATTAAAATAATATCATGTTATTATATTATTTTATTACGTTTTATTTTTATTATTTTATTATTACAATATTAAAATAATAGTATGTTATTATTTTATATTATTATGTTTTATTTTTATTATTCCATTATTTCCCTTCTACGTGACTTTACTGAATTATTGAAAAAACGTAAGCGTATGAGTATCACCTCCCTCACCGAGAGAGCTCAACAGATGATGTACTTCCTACGACAGCTGAACATATTTGACCTGCCAACCTCACTACCTCCCTTTGTACCTGCTAATCCTACATAATGCACACGAAAGCTTTAAATCGAAAGAACAGGTCTGTCGGAATGCTTGTGAAGTATTGGAAATGACGGCAGGAAACTCCTTGACGGGTAACACACTTTTTATTAAATCTTGACTTGTCACGATACAACGTGTGGTCTCTATTCTTCCGACTACTGTCTCGATACAACGTTACAACGTGTGACCTCTATTCCTCTGACTGTACACTTCACTTAGCTCGTGTAGACTCTACGCCTCTGGCTACACACTTCCCTTATCTCGTGTAGACCCTATGCCTCTGGCTACACACTCCGCATGCTGACACTGCATGCTCACCCTACACTCCGCCTCTGGGTTACACAGAGTCCCGGTCCCCACAGGACAGCGGGACTAGGTACCGCAGGGGGAGGAGAGGGGCTGGTCACGTGGGGGGGTGGGGGGCTGGTCACGTGGGTGGGGGGGGAGGGGCTGGTCACGTGGGCTGGGGGAGGGGCGGGGCTGGTCACGTGGGCTGGGGGAGGGGCGAAGCTGGTCACGTGGGTGGGTGGGGGGAGGGGCTGGTCACGGGTGGGTGGGGGGGGGCTGGTCACGTGGGCGGGGGGGGAGGGGCTGGTCACGTGGGCGGGCGGGGGGGCTGGTCACGTGGGCGGGGGAGGGGAGGGGCTGGTCACGTGGGCTGGGGGAGGGGCGGGGCTGGTCACGTGGGCTGGGGGAGGGGAGGGGCTGGTGACGTGGGCATGGGCTGGTCACGTGGGCGGGGGGGGGCTGGTCACGTGGGCGGGGGAGGGGCTGGTCACATGGGCGGGGGGGGGAGTGGCTGGTCACGTGGGCGGGGGGAGGGGCTGGTCACGTGGGTGGGGGGGGAGGGGCTGGTCACGTGGGCGGGGGAGGGAGTGGCTGGTCACGTGGGTGGGGGGGGAGTGGCTGGTCATGTGGGCGGGGGGAGGGGCTGGTCACGTGGGTGGGCGGGAGGGGCTGGTCACGTGGGCGGGGGAGGGGAGGGGCTGGTCACGTGGGAGATGGGGGGAGGGGCTGGTCACGTGGGCGGGGGAGGGGAGGGGCTGGTCACGTGGGCGGGGGGGGGAGGGGCTGGTCACGTGGGTGGGGGGGAGGGGCTGGTCACGTGGGCGGGGGAGGGGAGGGGCTGGTCACGTGGGCGGGGGGGGGGAGGGGCTGGTCACGTGGGCGGGGGAGGGGCTGGTCACGTGGGCGGGGGAGGGGAGGGGCTGGTCACGTGGGCGGGGGAGGGGCTGGTCACGTGGGCGGGGGGGGGAGGGGCTTGTCACGTGGGCGGGGGAGGGGAGGGGCTGGTCACGTGGGCGGGGGAGGGGAGGGGCTGGTCACTTGTGCGGGGGAGTGGCTGGTCACGTGGGCGGGGGGGGAGGGGCTGGTCACGTGGGCGGGGGGGGAGGGGCTGGTCACGTGAGCGGGGAGGGGAGGGGCTGGTCACGTGGGCGGGGGGAGGGGCTGGTCACGTGGGTGGGGGGGAGGGGCTGGTCACGTGGGCGGGGGAGGAGAGGGGCTGGTCACGTGGGCGGGGGAGGGGAGGGGCTGGTCACGTGGGCGGGGGGAGGGGCTGGTCACGTGGGCGGTGGTTGGAGGGGCTGGTCACGTGGGCGGGGGAGGGGAGGGGCTGGTCACTTGGGCGGGGGGGGGGAGTGGCTGGTCACGTGGGCAGGGGAGGGGAGGGGCTGGTCACGTGGGCGGGGGGGGAGGGGCTGGTCACGTGGGCGGGGGGGGAGGGGCTGGTCACGTGAGCGGGGGAGGGGAGGGGCTGGTCACGTGGGCGGGGGGAGGGGCTGGTCACGTGGGTGGGGGGGAGGGGCTGGTCACGTGGGCGGGGGAGGAGAGGGGCTGGTCACGTGGGCGGGGGAGGGGAGGGGCTGGTCACGTGGGCGGGGGTGGGGAGGGGCTGGTCACGTGGGCGGGGGGGGAGGGGCTGGTCACGTGGGTGGAGGGGGAGGGGCTGGTCACCTGGGCGGGGGAGGGGAGGGGCTGGTCACGTGGGCGGGGGAGGGGAGGGGCTGGTGACGTGGGCGGGGGGGGAGGGGCTGGTCACGTGGGCGGGGGAGGGGAGGGGCGGGTGACGTGGGCGGAGGAGGGGAGGGGCTGGTCACGTGGGCGGGGGAGGGCTGGCCACGTGACCAGCCCCCCCCCCGCCCACGTGACAAGCCCCCCCCGCCCACGTGACCAGCCCCTCCCCATCTGCCCACGTGACCAGCCCCCCCCTGCTCACGTGACCACCCCCCCCGCCCACGTGACCAGCCCCTCCCCCCCGCGTGATGACGTCACCACGCACGGGAGCGCCAATCTACCTGAGCGCGATGACGTCACCACGCACGGGGCGCCCACCAAGCCGAGCGCGATGACATCAGCACGCACGGGGGCGCGCACCAACCCGAGCGCGATGACGTCACCACGCAGGGAGGCGCTCCAACCACTTTTTAAATCCTTTATATTAAGTTCGCTTGCTTGCTTGCGTGCTTGCTTGCTTGCTTACGACCGTGCAAATTTTTCGGTCGTTTTTTAACCAACTTCCCGTGATCCAATCGAGCTGACATTTTGCACACAGACTCGTTGTGCGAGACAATTAATGTTCGTGTAAAATGTTTTCCAAAATTTTACACTTTTTAGGACGAAAATATTATATTTAATTACCAATTGCTTAATGGTGCAATGCAATCATCTGACCCATAGGTGGCAGCCATCAAGCCAGAGGACGAGAGGACTCAAGCCGCCACGCATATAAAGGATTTATAGTGAAAAACTTTGTTTTTACTGGTTATACTTATTTTAAAATCAGTGAAGAAATAAAGAATTGCAGTGCAAATCGGCCGCTTGACGTGTTACGTGTGCCCTCTGGTGGACAAGTATTCAATGAGTGGTGACGTCTGCTATCTGGTGGACATGTGCAGTGTAGGCCAACACAGCACGCCAGCAGTTGCCACTGTCAGGCGTCACCCCCTAGTTGTGAGTCGCTGCTGCTGCTGCGGCGGCGTTCTGGCGTTTGTCCCAAGCGGGTTGGCTGCAATGAAGCCGTGAAGACACCGAACAGTTCCACTGCTACAATTAGCGCGCTGAGGCGCTGCAGTTGCACTATGTGGCCACACGGTGGCGCTACAGCCACCATGTTGGTTAAGTTATTTCAGAGAATTTTCATTTTGCTTTTTGGTTCTTTCGGTAATGCCAAAAACGGCATTTTAATCTAATACATGGCATACTAAGGATAAATACAATAGAGGAATTAACTTTCGTCCAAAAATTAAGCTGTCAAAAGTTTGCTTATTGAGCCTAAAAACGGTACAGTATGCCGATTAACTTTTTTATATTCGAAAATTTCATGCATGAAATTCCCCACTTTTTAACGTAATATATAGGCTACTCAGGCTAATCACAACCAAGGAATGCACTTTTCGTTGCAAAAAAAGCTTTAAAAAATTGGATCGATTTTGCCAAAAAACGGCCTAGGTTAGTATGGCGATTTTCTTTTTATGGACGTGAAAATGTCATCGTGAAATGTCGCCAGCGGTGTGCTGGAGAGCCAAGCCACGACATCTACAAAGTGCTGCTCATAGCGAGTAGCAGCACCGATGGAGGTCGTCACGGCACACACGAGGGGGTGGGTGGCCAGTACCACGCCCGGCCACCTTTGTCTCCCCAGTGCGAGCGATGTTGACTACACACCGCACCGGGGACTCGTTTGAGGCCGTTTCGACAGCACCGCTCCCCTTCTGTCAACAAACTTGAACTCTGACCCCGCTCTCTGACGTTACCGCTCAGCGTGACCTCATCGGCATCAAACGCCAGGGAGAGGTGTACCCCGCAAGTGACGTCATGTCACCTGCTGCCGCGTGACGTCGCGAGGGACCAGAAAGTTGCCGCTCCGCCCGTGAACTGCAATCCGAGGTGAGAAATTATCATCGCGGTTGTGGTGGTGGTGGTTGTGGTGGTGGTTGTTGTGTTGGTGGTGGTGGTTGTTGTGTACCGAGGTAGAGCCTCACTCTCTCTCGTAGGGATGTCAATTGAGTAGCAGCGAGCATGGAAGCGATGTCCACGTTGGAACTTTACAACGCGGGGCCTTGCCTCCTGCCCTCGCCTGATCGCGATTTCTTCAATTCTCTCGCTTAGGATAGTTTATCAACCTGTGGAAGAACGCGATCAGTCAGGCGATAAGTTAGTTCTAGGTGAAGTCACCATGTAGGTAAGAAATGAATACAAATTCATAAAAGTAAAAATAGAAATAAAATATAAACAAATCACGACGTTTCGGAGGCAACACAAGTCTCCGTCATCAGGTGGCACCGTCACAGCCACATTTGCTGTATCAAGTGAGGCGTTTTTATTAATTTAATCTATAATGTAGACTAGCCTGGTTATTAAGCTGGGTGAGTGTACTGGCAGTCTATAATGTAGACTGTAGCCTGGTTATTAAGCTGGGTGAGTGTACTGGCAGTCTATAATGTAGACTGTATCCTGGTTATTAAGCTGGGTGAGTGTACTGGCAGTCTATAATGTAGACTGTAGCCTGGTTATTAAGCTGGGTGAGTGTACTGGCAGTCTATAATGTAGACTGTAGCCTGGTTATTAAGCTGGGTGAGTGTACTGGCAGTCTATAATGTAGACTGTATCCTGGTTATTAAGCTGGGTGAGTGTACTGGCAGTCTATAATGTAGACTGTAGCCTGGTTATTAAGCTGGGTGAGTGTACTGGCAGTCTATAATGTAGACTGTATCCTGGTTATTAAGCTGGGTGAGTGTACTGGCAGTCTATAATGTAGACTGTAGCCTGGTTATTAAGCTGGGTGAGTGTACTGGCAGTCTATAATGTAGACTGTAGCCTGGTTATTAAGCTGGGTGAGTGCACTGGCAGTCTATAATGTAGACTGTAGCCTGGTTATTAAGCTGGGTGAGTGTACTGGCAGTCAATAATGTAGACTGTAGCCTGGTTATTAAGCTGGGTGAGTGTACTGGCAGTCTATCATGTAGACTGTATCCTGGTTATTAAGCTGGGTGAGTGTACTGGCAGTCTATAATGTAGACTGTAGCCTGGTTATTAAGCTGGGTGAGTGTACTGGCAGTCTATAATGTAGACTGTAGCCTGGTTATTAAGCTGGGTGAGTGTACTGACAGTCTATAATGTAGACTGTAGCCTGGTTATTAAGCTGGGTGAGTGTACTGGCAGTCTATAATGTAGACTGTAGCCTGGTTATTAAGCTGGGTGAGTGTACTGGCAGTCTATAATGTAGACTGTATCCTGGTTATTAAGCTGGGTGAGTGTACTGGCAGTCTATCATGTAGACTGTAGCCTGGTTATTAAGCTGGGTGAGTGTACTGGCAGTCTATAATGTAGACTGTAGCCTGGTTATTAAGCTGGGTGAGTGTACTGGCAGTCTATAATGTAGACTGTAGCCTGGTTATTAAGCTGGGTGAGTGTACTGACAGTCTATAATGTAGACTGTAGCCTGGTTATTAAGCTGGGTGAGTGTACTGGCAGTCTATAATGTAGACTGTAGCCTGGTTATTAAGCTGGGTGAGTGTACTGGCAGTCTATAATGTAGACTGTAGCCTGGTTATTAAGCTGGGTGAGTGTACTGGCAGTCTATAATGTAGACTGTAGCCTGGTTATTAAGCTGGGTGAGTGTACTGGCAGTCTATAATGTAGACTGTAGCCTGGTTATTAAGCTGGGTGAGTGTACTGGCAGTCTATAATGTAGACTGTAGCCTGGTTATTAAGCTGGGTGAGTGTACTGGCAGTCTATAATGTAGACTGTAGCCTGGTTATTAAGCTGGGTGAGTGTACTGGCAGTCTATAATGTAGACTGTAGCCTGGTTATTAAGCTGGGTGAGTGTACTGGCAGTCTATAATGTAGACTGTAGCCTGGTTATTAAGCTGGGTGAGTGTACTGGCAGTCTATAATGTAGACTGTAGCCTGGTTATTAAGCTGGGTGAGTGTACTGGCAGTCTATAATGTAGACTGTAGCCTGGTTATTAAGCTGGGTGAGTGTACTGGCAGTCTATAATGTAGACTGTAGCCTGGTTATTAAGCTGGGTGAGTGTACTGGCAGTCTATAATGTAGACTGTAGCCTGGTTATTAAGCTGGGTGAGTGTACTGGCAGTCTATAATGTAGACTGTAGCCTGGTTATTAAGCTGGGTGAGTGCACTGGCAGTCTATAATGTAGACTGTAGCCTGGTTATTAAGCTGGGTGAGTGTACTGGCAGTCTATAATGTAGACTGTAGCCTGGTTATTAAGCTGGGTGAGTGTACTGGCAGTCTATAATGTAGACTGTAGCCTGGTTATTAAGCTGGGTGAGTGCACTGGCAGTCTACAATGTAGACTGTAGCCTGGTTATTAAGCTGGGTGAGTGTACTGGCAGTCTATAATGTAGACTGTAGCCTGGTTATTGAGCTGGGTGAGTGCACTGGCAGTCTATAATGTAGACTGTAGCCTGGTTATTAAGCTGGGTGAGTGTACTGGCAGTCTATAATGTAGACTGTATCCTGGTTATTAAGCTGGGTGAGTGTACTGGCAGTCTATAATGTAGACTGTAGCCTGGTTATTAAGCTGGGTGAGTGTACTGGCAGTCTATAATGTAGACTGTAGCCTGGTTATTAAGCTGGGTGAGTGTACTGGCAGTCTATAATGTAGACTGTAGCCTGGTTATTAAGCTGGGTGAGTGTACTGGCAGTCTATAATGTAGACTGTAGCCTGGTTATTAAGCTGGGTGAGTGTACTGGCAGTCTATAATGTAGACTGTAGCCTGGTTATTAAGCTGGGTGAGTGTACTGGCAGTCTATAATGTAGACTGTATCCTGGTTATTAAGCTGGGTGAGTGTACTGGCAGTCTATAATGTAGACTGTAGCCTGGTTATTAAGCTGGGTGAGTGTACTGGCAGTCTATAATGTAGACTGTAGCCTGGTTATTAAGCTGGGTGAGTGTACTGGCAGTCTATAATGTAGACTGTAGCCTGGTTATTAAGCTGGGTGAGTGTACTGGCAGTCTATAATGTAGACTGTAGCCTGGTTATTAAGCTGGGTGAGTGTACTGGCAGTCTATAATGTAGACTGTAGCATGGTTATTAAGCTGGGTGAGTGTACTGGCAGTCTATAATGTAGACTGTAGCCTGGTTATTAAGCTGGGTGAGTGTACTGGCAGTCTATAATGTAGACTGTAGCCTGGTTATTGAGCTGGGTGAGTGCACTGGCAGTCTATAATGTAGACTGTAGCCTGGTTATTAAGCTGGGTGAGTGTACTGGCAGTCTATAATGTAGACTGTAGCCTGGTTATTAAGCTGGGTGAGTGTACTGGCAGTCTATAATGTAGACTGTAGCCTGGTTATTAAGCTGGGTGAGTGTACTGGCAGTCTATAATGTAGACTGTAGCCTGGTTATTAAGCTGGGTGAGTGTACTGGCAGTCTATAATGTAGACTGTAGCCTGGTTATTAAGCTGGGTGAGTGTACTGGCAGTCTATAATGTAGACTGTATCCTGGTTATTAAGCTGGGTGAGTGTACTGGCAGTCTATAATGTAGACTGTAGCCTGGTTATTAAGCTGGGTGAGTGTACTGGCAGTCTATAATGTAGACTGTAGCCTGGTTATTAAGCTGGGTGAGTGTACTGGCAGTCTATAATGTAGACTGTAGCCTGGTTATTAAGCTGGGTGAGTGTACTGGCAGTCTATAATGTAGACTGTAGCCTGGTTATTAAGCTGGGTGAGTGTACTGGCAGTCTATAATGTAGACTGTAGCCTGGTTATTAAGCTGGGTGAGTGCACTGGCAGTCTATAATGTAGACTGTAGCCTGGTTATTAAGCTGGGTGAGTGTACTGGCAGTCTATAATGTAGACTGTAGCCTGGTTATTAAGCTGGGTGAGTGTACTGGCAGTCTATAATGTAGACTGTAGCCTGGTTATTAAGCTGGGTGAGTGTACTGGCAGTCTATAATGTAGACTATAATTTGCTTCATCAAGTGAGGCGTGATTTATTATTTTATTATTTTATTTCTATTTTTACTTTTATTAATTTTAATTTCATTTTTTACCTACGTGGCGACTTTACCGAAAAAACCTAAGAGTACGTTAGTTGGTGTGTTGACCGACTCTCTGTGTTGCATTACATTAAGTGTCTCTCTCTCTGTGCAGTCACCAAACCTCCCAAGTCTCTCATTGACACAAGGCCGTCATTATAACATGTTATAATATATAATCATTATAATGTTATAATAAGTATAATATGTTATAATAATTATATTAATATTTATGAATTATAATGTTATAATAAGTATAATATGTCATAATTATAATGTTATAAGTATAATATGTCATAATTATAATGTTATAATATGTTATAATAAGTATAATAATCAAATATGCCCCCGCAATATGTTTCTGTAAAAATATTTGTAAATAAAAATTGCGATGCTCTGTTAATAAAGACAACAATTTGCTAAACCTTGGCCACGAAATCTGGACTTGTCTTTATATAACAATGCATAGATTCCTGTTTATAGGATTGCGTTGTACTTTATGAATCCCTAATCTCTGCCATTACATACTATGAAACAAGAAAGGTTAAAAAGAAAAAACAGAGCAATGTATTGTTGTATATGTTGGTTATGAAAATTTTGATATGTTGTATGCGTGCGTGGGTGAAATTATTATGTTGTATATGTGGGTTATGAATATTCAGTGAAAATAATAATAATCAAATGAAATTTGGCCAAATGTGTAATTATCCGGAAATATGTTAATTTATGTAATTATGCACATTTAGTTATGCCAATTCGAGAGGTAATCGTAGTAATTATGCGAGTGGGGGTAATTATGATAATGCAAGTCGTTATGATTACCAGACCCCGCCTCGGTGACGAGGGTGGGTTATCGATCGGAATAAGGCAATTAATCGTATGCAGTTATGCAGGTGTGGTGTAAGTATGCAAGATTAACTTAGATTAACTCGGCATCGTTGTCTAGGTTCGTCTCATTCTCGCTTATTTTTAGGTCCCCGGTTCACCCCGTTATCGCTTTAACATTTACTGAGTATGTGTTAGTGTGTTTATTAAGGTCACCAAGTTCAGATCTCAACGCAGAAGCAGATCTTATGCATAGATCTCAGGAAGGAATCACACAACCACTTCTGTATTAATCAATTTATTACTAATTCAACCTCAACTATGATATAGTATGCGAACTCTCAATCCCGGAACGTCAACACGGCATCAATACAGTATCATCAATGATTGTCTGATTTCACTTGACAACGGCACATGGATCCCGCATAACGCGATGGTTGTTAGTGAGAGAGTCGTTAAAACATGCAAATACTATGCTAAGAAAACCTTAACGTTAATGAATGATTATACTTGAAAGATTATACGGCGATAAAAACACAATCAAGACAGTTATTATTCTTAAAGGCACCAATCTCAACAGATACATCGGCAGGTTATCTGACAACAGAATGGCTCGGAGTAAGGGCCTGCGACGATGCTCCTTTTCCGAAGATCGTTATCTTATATCAAATTTACTAATTGGGGACCAGATCACCTGATAAGGATCTGGTGGGCCACCACTCCCCCCGTGAGCGTGGCTCGGCGGAAGGAGGTGCCAAGAATCAATTCGTATTGATGGATCTGTTGGGAATTTATGCGATTAAGAGTACAGCCCACTAAATATTAAAGATAAAAATTACGAATACTCTTATAAACGACGGATGGCCATCACTCGGTCTCGAGTGTTTCTTCACAGCCACGGATGGCTTATGGGTTCGAGTGTGTTTGAGTGGTAAGAGTGGTCTTGAATAGTCAATGTTCGGAGTCGGTTCTTTATGTCAAACAGACGCCTGGTGGTCGTGTGGTGAGGGGGCGGTGCGCGTCATACGTATTAGTCGCTCCTCTGTCGCCGTGGGGAATTTGGTTTGGATGCTCGGTCGGTAGGTGGCGCCCACAGCTCGCTCCTGGCGTGCAGTGTTGGGTCGTCACCTCGTCGCCAAACCGCGACGCTGGCGGCCAGCAGAGGGACCTCCGACTCGGCAGAGGTTGGCCCACGCGGCCGAGTTGAGCTGTCAAGCGGGTCTTGCCTGCCTGCAGAGGAGACGGGGAGCCGCTTGAGTCGAGCCCCGAGAGCCGGCTGAACTCGGCTGAGTCCCAGAAGCTGAAGAGTCGAGCCGACCCGTTGGTCGCAGCTCGCCCTTGAGTCGACCCGCTCGGTCAACTCCTGAGCCGACCCACTGGTCGAGCTCGGCTGGTGAGTTGACCCTTCTGGTCGAACTCGTGATGAGTTGACTCTCCTGGTCGAACTGGTTTCCAATGCTCAGGGTCCTTTCTTTTATGCCGAAAAATCCCTTTGGGTCCTGCCCACAAGGCGGGGTTTCTTTCGATTTTTGCTGTGTCAGGATCTGTCCGTAGGTAGGTGTGTCCATGTGTGTGTCCGTACGTCCGTGTCCTTGTGTGCATCACCCACGGTATATTCCGTTGTCATACTCCCTCCATAAAATCCATGAGCAAACAATCAGATGTTACAAATTGCCTCGAAGTCGTCTCTCTGTCTGGGTGCAATATTATCTCTTGTCTGGCCTTCTTCATGAACCAAAACACAGACGTTACAAATCGTCTCACAGGCGTCTCTGTCCGTGTTGCACGGCCTGGAGGGAGGGGCACACTCCCTCCGACCCTCACAGACGCACACAGACATGGTTAAAAGTTTTAAATTAACATTTGTCCCTTACCATTTCCCAGTTATGATTCTGTATGTAACCTCATGTGTGTCGTTTCCCATCGTGGTGCTTGACCCAAGTGGAGGTGCCTCCCCGAGCACATACACACTCCCATCCCGCGCTGCGGGGATACAAAGACGGCCGGGATCTCCCTTTCTCTCCGACCCTGGGTTTAACATCGCTCTTTTATTATGTATTTTATTTCGACCTGGTGGTGATTTATCCCGCTATCCTGGCTTTTCATAGGTTTTACTTTTGTCTTTTCATGCATAGGCTTATTATTATTAATTTATTTCCGATATCTTAGGTTAAGGGGTAAGTTTCTTGATCCTAGGAATTCGTATTCCTTGGTGTCTGCATGGTTATATAAGCGGAATATAGTTTACGGTGAATAGCGTTAACATTGATGTTATGTACGATATTATGTATTGTGATGTTTTTAACTTAACTTGGTCAGGGCTTTACTGACATGAAGTTGCATTTCATAGCCTCGCAGGTTTTTGCCTCACTCTGTCTCTGCTCGCCGTTGTTGTTGCTGTCCAGCTGACGCCGTTAACTCAAGGCCTCATTAATTTCCGTCACTCCTTGTAGGTGAGGGCGGTTGAACCTTGGAGTCAGTTCTGGTTTTTGTCTGCTTGCTTTTTCTGATGTCCCCTGACCCCGGGAGTTATTATTTCTACTTTTATGGCCTGTCGAAGCCCGACTCGCTGTTGCTGGGCTTGGTGGGTCGCTGGGTTGGTGTGTTCCCGGCTTTTTTGCTTACGTTTGCAGTTCGCCGTGCTCTTAATTTCCTTCCCTCTTCAACCTTATATCGACTATTCGCTCCTGTCTGGGTGCGATTCAATTTTGACTTAGGAAGGTTCTGATTGTCATATGCTTTGGGTCGAGTTGTATATTAAAGTATGGAAATAACATTTCATATTGACTTAATGATGGTGATGGTTCAGTAGGCGTAACTTGTGGCCTGGTTTAATTGGATTGGGTGTGAATATCGATAACTTTAGCCTATCCTGTTGTTAAATTCCGACTTTAACGTTACTTTAATAGCAATACAGAATAATTGAGCTTTTCGTCTTAACTAGGCGAACGCGAACTTCTGTTGACCCCTGCAGCCTTGCTATTCAGCTGAGTCTGCATCCTTGATATACAACGCTCTTATTCGTCTCACTGTGGCCATCCAACCTTCTGCTCTGGGAGTGTTATTCTTAATTTCAGGTCAAAGGCCCCTCACGTTCAGACGCGCAGGGTTGTTAATCAGCTCCCCCCCCCTGTGCAACACAACCTTGAGCTGACCCACTTCGTTTGACCACTCACCCTGGATTTCTTTCCTTGAGGCAAGGTTGCAAATTCTGTCATCCCAGCCCTCCTCCAGTTCATCACTTAACAACACCTGGTGTTTTGCAGTTTGCTGCGCTTTGGGGTGTTTTCATTCATTATATATCAATGATGGAAGAAGGCTAGAATACAACAGTATTACAATACACTATTAGACATTATTGTATCAAATAAAACAAAGTCCATCTCATGTGTTAGTGATCTTTTAAAAATATTTTAGGGAGGAAATGGCAGGAAAATTGTTTTCAAATTTAGATATTTTTCTGGGGGGGGGACCCCAGACCCGTGGAAGATTTGGTCCCCCCCAATGTTGACTCCATGGCTACGGCCTTGCATTGACGTGCTAGTTTCTCTACCCCCCCCCCCCTCTCTATTTAAGGCCTCAACACAGAGGCGTTGTTTCTCTGTGTGCCTATGTGTGTCTCTCTCTGTGTGTCTCTGTGTCATCTCTCTCTGTGTGTCTATGTGTGTCTCTCTCTCTGTGTGTCTCTGTGTCATTTCTCTCTGTGTGTCTGTGTGTGTCTCTCTCTGTGTGTTTTTGTGTCATCTCTCTCTCTCTCTCTGCTTATGTGTCTGTCTATGTGTCTCCGTGTTTCTCTCTCAAATTGAGCAATCTTTGGAAGAACATTATCAACCAGGTAGGGTGTTGACTGTTATGTTAGCTGACTCTAAGTTTAATAGGTTTTTTTTCTCTTTCATTTGTACCTGATGATGATTGCTTGTGTTGCAGTTGAAACGTCGTATGCTATTATATAATGTATTTATTTATTCTACGTGACTTTACCGAAAGAACCAAAGAGTATCTTGCTTAAGTTTTAATTTCCCTTCACCTGGCTCGCTACTTTGTAACTTTGTTTTGTTTTAAATATTCACACAGTTTTTTTTCATTTTTTACCAGGCCACGCCCGCTTGAGCTGCTGTACCGCTCTTGTTTTCAGAAGCGACCTGCCCACAACAACAATAACAACAAGGTGAGGCTCGTCAACAGCGTGGTGGTGTTCACTCTAGACACGTGGCGATGTTCGCTCTAGACGCGTGGCGGTGTTCACTCTAGACGCGTGGCGGTGTTCACTCTAGACGCGTGGCGGTGTTCACTCTCTACATGTGGAGGGGTAACCCGAGGATCGGGAAGGAAATCCACGCGACCACGGAGAGAGAGAGAGAGAGACACGTAAACTACAAATATACAGCAGGCGTCAGGGTCGGGATCGAACCCACGACTTCCTGTATGCCAGGACAGGTAGTTAACATCTCACCACAGAGAGACACGCAGCCTCGGCTGTGTTGGTTGATCCTCAATGAATTACTTGGTGGAGTGAGGAAGCATTAATACTGAGCAGGTGAAGGTGGCCAGGCGTGGGTCTGGACACACCACCACCTGTGAACCATGCCAGTGTGTGACAGTGGTGGAGCCAGTGGGGGTGGGGTGGCACGTGCCCCCCCAACGATCCGATAGAAATCCGTAATTTCGATAGGATCATTGGGGTTTATTAGTAACTAGCTTCACTACTCGGCTTCGCCCGGGACTTGGATTCTTGTCTTGGATTAATTTAATATTCCCTCATAATTCACTGAAAAACCCTGAAAAAATTGATGCTTGCAAGAAGGAAGCCGAAACACTTCAATTTACCTAAATCGGATGTTTTCACTCAAGGAAATTCAACCTGAACCCACTGCTACGTCAGGTCGATTTTTGCCACTCGGAAAGGGAATGACGTGGCGTTCGCTTAGACATTCCAGACAGCATAAGCTGTGAAAATTTCATGACGCCAGAGCTCAGCGTTGGAGAGTTTTTGCTGCTTCACACAAACAAACAGGTGTAAGTTCTGCTTTATATTTAAGATGGCAGTTGTACCCGTTCTGCACACGGATTTGTATTGAAACTCCGAGAAGCCATTGACTTTATCGGCCAGGAGCGAAGTGCCACCTAAAATCTCCCGGCACGCTGTGAACAGCTGTAGAAGTACGGCGCGCGAAGAGCCATGTGGTAGGGGGGTAAGCATTGCAGAGCGCTTAGCTCAGGTGTGATGCGGGTTGATGCCACATACGTCATGGTCATTTCCCCCCCCCCCCCCAAAATACAAAAGTCTATTTTTCTTTCCTGAAGGCATCAACACGTTCAGCGAGCGCGATGACAATCACACGCGTCAAATGAAAAGCAAGGGACAAGTCCTTTCTTACTAACAACTCCTTTTTGTTGTCTGCTGGGGTTGTTGTCTGCTGGGGTTGGTGTCTGCTGGGGTTTTTGTCTGCTGGGGTTGTTGTCTGCTGGGGTTGTTGTCTGCTGGGGTTGTTGTCTGCTGGGGTTGTTGTCTGCTGGGGTTGTTGTCTGCTGGCGTTGTTGTCTGCTGGGGTTGTTGTCTGCTGGGGTTGTTGTCTGCTGGGGTTGTTGTCTGCTGGGGTTGTTGTCTGCTGGGGTTGTTGTCTGCTGGGGTTCTTGTCTGCTGGGGTTGTTGTCTGCTGGGGTTGTTGTCTGCTGGGGTTGTTGTCTGCTGGGGTTGTTGTCTGCTGGGGTTGTTGTCTGCTGGGGTTGTTGTCTGCTGGGGTTGTTGTCTGCTGGGGTGTTTGTCTGCTGGGGTGGTTGTCTGCTGGGGTGGTTGTCTGCTGGGGTGGTTGTCTGCTGGGGTGGTTGTCTGCTGGGTTGTTGTCTGCTGGGGTTGTTGTCTGCTGGGGTTGTTGTCTGCTGGGGTTGTTGTCTGCTGGGGTTGTTGTCTGCTGGGGTTGTTGTCTGCTGGGGTTGTTGTCTGCTGGGGTTGTTGTCTGCTGGGGTTGTTGTCTGCTGGGGTTGTTGTCTGCTGGGGTTGTTGTCTGCTGGGGTTGTTGTCTGCTGGGGTTGTTGTCTGCTGGGGTTGTTGTCGGCCCGGGTTGTTGTCGGCCCGGGTTGTTGTCGGCCCGGGTTGTTGTCGGCCCGGGTTGTTGTCGGCCCGGGTTGTTGTCGGCCCGGGTTGTTGTCGGCCCGGGTTGTTGTCGGCCCGGGTTGTTGTCGGCCCGGGTTGTTGTCGGCCCGGGTTGTTGTCGGCCCGGGTTGTTGTCGGCCCGGGTTGTTGTCGGCCCGGGTTGTTGTCGGCCCGGGTTGTTGTCGGCCCGGGTTGTTGTCGGCCCGGGTTGTTGTCGGCCCGGGTTGTTGTCGGCCCGGGTTGTTGTCGGCCCGGGTTGTTGTCGGCCCGGGTTGTTGTCGGCCCGGGTTGTTGTCGGCCCGGGTTGTTGTCGGCCCGGGTTGTTGTCGGCCCGGGTTGTTGTCGGCCCGGGTTGTTGTCGGCCCGGGTTGTTGTCGGCCCGGGTTGTTGTCGGCCCGGGTTGTTGTCGGCCCGGGTTGTTGTCGGCCCGGGTTGTTGTCGGCCCGGGTTGTTGTCGGCCCGGGTTGTTGTCGGCCCGGGTTGTTGTCGGCCCGGGTTGTTGTCGGCCCGGGTTGTTGTCGGCCCGGGTTGTTGTCGGCCCGGGTTGTTGTCGGCCCGGGTTGTTGTCGGCCCGGGTTGTTGTCGGCCCGGGTTGTTGTCGGCCCGGGTTGTTGTCGGCCCGGGTTGTTGTCGGCCCGGGTTGTTGTCGGCCCGGGTTGTTGTCGGCCCGGGTTGTTGTCGGCCCGGGTTGTTGTCGGCCCGGGTTGTTGTCGGCCCGGGTTGTTGTCGGCCCGGGTTGTTGTCGGCCCGGGTTGTTGTCGGCCCGGGTTGTTGTCGGCCCGGGTTGTTGTCGGCCCGGGTTGTTGTCGGCCCGGGTTGTTGTCGGCCCGGGTTGTTGTCGGCCCGGGTTGTTGTCGGCCCGGGTTGTTGTCGGCCCGGGTTGTTGTCGGCCCGGGTTGTTGTCGGCCCGGGTTGTTGTCGGCCCGGGTTGTTGTCGGCCCGGGTTGTTGTCGGCCCGGGTTGTTGTCGGCCCGGGTTGTTGTCGGCCCGGGTTGTTGTCGGCCCGGGTTGTTGTCGGCCCGGGTTGTTGTCGGCCCGGGTTGTTGTCGGCCCGGGTTGTTGTCGGCCCGGGTTGTTGTCGGCCCGGGTTGTTGTCGGCCCGGGTTGTTGTCGGCCCGGGTTGTTGTCGGCCCGGGTTGTTGTCGGCCCGGGTTGTTGTCGGCCCGGGTTGTTGTCGGCCCGGGTTGTTGTCGGCCCGGGTTGTTGTCGGCCCGGGTTGTTGTCGGCCCGGGTTGTTGTCGGCCCGGGTTGTTGTCGGCCCGGGTTGTTGTCGGCCCGGGTTGTTGTCGGCCCGGGTTGTTGTCGGCCCGGGTTGTTGTCGGCCCGGGTTGTTGTCGGCCCGGGTTGTTGTCGGCCCGGGTTGTTGTCGGCCCGGGTTGTTGTCGGCCCGGGTTGTTGTCGGCCCGGGTTGTTGTCGGCCCGGGTTGTTGTCGGCCCGGGTTGTTGTCGGCCCGGGTTGTTGTCGGCCCGGGTTGTTGTCGGCCCGGGTTGTTGTCGGCCCGGGTTGTTGTCGGCCCGGGTTGTTGTCGGCCCGGGTTGTTGTCGGCCCGGGTTGTTGTCGGCCCGGGTTGTTGTCGGCCCGGGTTGTTGTCGGCCCGGGTTGTTGTCGGCCCGGGTTGTTGTCGGCCCGGGTTGTTGTCGGCCCGGGTTGTTGTCGGCCCGGGTTGTTGTCGGCCCGGGTTGTTGTCGGCCCGGGTTGTTGTCGGCCCGGGTTGTTGTCGGCCCGGGTTGTTGTCGGCCCGGGTTGTTGTCGGCCCGGGTTGTTGTCGGCCCGGGTTGTTGTCGGCCCGGGTTGTTGTCGGCCCGGGTTGTTGTCGGCCCGGGTTGTTGTCGGCCCGGGTTGTTGTCGGCCCGGGTTGTTGTCGGCCCGGGTTGTTGTCGGCCCGGGTTGTTGTCGGCCCGGGTTGTTGTCGGCCCGGGTTGTTGTCGGCCCGGGTTGTTGTCGGCCCGGGTTGTTGTCGGCCCGGGTTGTTGTCGGCCCGGGTTGTTGTCGGCCCGGGTTGTTGTCGGCCCGGGTTGTTGTCGGCCCGGGTTGTTGTCGGCCCGGGTTGTTGTCGGCCCGGGTTGTTGTCGGCCCGGGTTGTTGTCGGCCCGGGTTGTTGTCGGCCCGGGTTGTTGTCGGCCCGGGTTGTTGTCGGCCCGGGTTGTTGTCGGCCCGGGTTGTTGTCGGCCCGGGTTGTTGTCGGCCCGGGTTGTTGTCGGCCCGGGTTGTTGTCGGCCCGGGTTGTTGTCGGCCCGGGTTGTTGTCGGCCCGGGTTGTTGTCGGCCCGGGTTGTTGTCGGCCCGGGTTGTTGTCGGCCCGGGTTGTTGTCGGCCCGGGTTGTTGTCGGCCCGGGTTGTTGTCGGCCCGGGTTGTTGTCGGCCCGGGTTGTTGTCGGCCCGGGTTGTTGTCGGCCCGGGTTGTTGTCGGCCCGGGTTGTTGTCGGCCCGGGTTGTTGTCGGCCCGGGTTGTTGTCGGCCCGGGTTGTTGTCGGCCCGGGTTGTTGTCGGCCCGGGTTGTTGTCGGCCCGGGTTGTTGTCGGCCCGGGTTGTTGTCGGCCCGGGTTGTTGTCGGCCCGGGTTGTTGTCGGCCCGGGTTGTTGTCGGCCCGGGTTGTTGTCGGCCCGGGTTGTTGTCGGCCCGGGTTGTTGTCGGCCCGGGTTGTTGTCGGCCCGGGTTGTTGTCGGCCCGGGTTGTTGTCGGCCCGGGTTGTTGTCGGCCCGGGTTGTTGTCGGCCCGGGTTGTTGTCGGCCCGGGTTGTTGTCGGCCCGGGTTGTTGTCGGCCCGGGTTGTTGTCGGCCCGGGTTGTTGTCGGCCCGGGTTGTTGTCGGCCCGGGTTGTTGTCGGCCCGGGTTGTTGTCGGCCCGGGTTGTTGTCGGCCCGGGTTGTTGTCGGCCCGGGTTGTTGTCGGCCCGGGTTGTTGTCGGCCCGGGTTGTTGTCGGCCCGGGTTGTTGTCGGCCCGGGTTGTTGTCGGCCCGGGTTGTTGTCGGCCCGGGTTGTTGTCGGCCCGGGTTGTTGTCGGCCCGGGTTGTTGTCGGCCCGGGTTGTTGTCGGCCCGGGTTGTTGTCGGCCCGGGTTGTTGTCGGCCCGGGTTGTTGTCGGCCCGGGTTGTTGTCGGCCCGGGTTGTTGTCGGCCCGGGTTGTTGTCGGCCCGGGTTGTTGTCGGCCCGGGTTGTTGTCGGCCCGGGTTGTTGTCGGCCCGGGTTGTTGTCGGCCCGGGTTGTTGTCGGCCCGGGTTGTTGTCGGCCCGGGTTGTTGTCGGCCCGGGTTGTTGTCGGCCCGGGTTGTTGTCGGCCCGGGTTGTTGTCGGCCCGGGTTGTTGTCGGCCCGGGTTGTTGTCGGCCCGGGTTGTTGTCGGCCCGGGTTGTTGTCGGCCCGGGTTGTTGTCGGCCCGGGTTGTTGTCGGCCCGGGTTGTTGTCGGCCCGGGTTGTTGTCGGCCCGGGTTGTTGTCGGCCCGGGTTGTTGTCGGCCCGGGTTGTTGTCGGCCCGGGTTGTTGTCGGCCCGGGTTGTTGTCGGCCCGGGTTGTTGTCGGCCCGGGTTGTTGTCGGCCCGGGTTGTTGTCGGCCCGGGTTGTTGTCGGCCCGGGTTGTTGTCGGCCCGGGTTGTTGTCGGCCCGGGTTGTTGTCGGCCCGGGTTGTTGTCGGCCCGGGTTGTTGTCGGCCCGGGTTGTTGTCGGCCCGGGTTGTTGTCGGCCCGGGTTGTTGTCGGCCCGGGTTGTTGTCGGCCCGGGTTGTTGTCGGCCCGGGTTGTTGTCGGCCCGGGTTGTTGTCGGCCCGGGTTGTTGTCGGCCCGGGTTGTTGTCGGCCCGGGTTGTTGTCGGCCCGGGTTGTTGTCGGCCCGGGTTGTTGTCGGCCCGGGTTGTTGTCGGCCCGGGTTGTTGTCGGCCCGGGTTGTTGTCGGCCCGGGTTGTTGTCGGCCCGGGTTGTTGTCGGCCCGGGTTGTTGTCGGCCCGGGTTGTTGTCGGCCCGGGTTGTTGTCGGCCCGGGTTGTTGTCGGCCCGGGTTGTTGTCGGCCCGGGTTGTTGTCGGCCCGGGTTGTTGTCGGCCCGGGTTGTTGTCGGCCCGGGTTGTTGTCGGCCCGGGTTGTTGTCGGCCCGGGTTGTTGTCGGCCCGGGTTGTTGTCGGCCCGGGTTGTTGTCGGCCCGGGTTGTTGTCGGCCCGGGTTGTTGTCGGCCCGGGTTGTTGTCGGCCCGGGTTGTTGTCGGCCCGGGTTGTTGTCGGCCCGGGTTGTTGTCGGCCCGGGTTGTTGTCGGCCCGGGTTGTTGTCGGCCCGGGTTGTTGTCGGCCCGGGTTGTTGTCGGCCCGGGTTGTTGTCGGCCCGGGTTGTTGTCGGCCCGGGTTGTTGTCGGCCCGGGTTGTTGTCGGCCCGGGTTGTTGTCGGCCCGGGTTGTTGTCGGCCCGGGTTGTTGTCGGCCCGGGTTGTTGTCGGCCCGGGTTGTTGTCGGCCCGGGTTGTTGTCGGCCCGGGTTGTTGTCGGCCCGGGTTGTTGTCGGCCCGGGTTGTTGTCGGCCCGGGTTGTTGTCGGCCCGGGTTGTTGTCGGCCCGGGTTGTTGTCGGCCCGGGTTGTTGTCGGCCCGGGTTGTTGTCGGCCCGGGTTGTTGTCGGCCCGGGTTGTTGTCGGCCCGGGTTGTTGTCGGCCCGGGTTGTTGTCGGCCCGGGTTGTTGTCGGCCCGGGTTGTTGTCGGCCCGGGTTGTTGTCGGCCCGGGTTGTTGTCGGCCCGGGTTGTTGTCGGCCCGGGTTGTTGTCGGCCCGGGTTGTTGTCGGCCCGGGTTGTTGTCGGCCCGGGTTGTTGTCGGCCCGGGTTGTTGTCGGCCCGGGTTGTTGTCGGCCCGGGTTGTTGTCGGCCCGGGTTGTTGTCGGCCCGGGTTGTTGTCGGCCCGGGTTGTTGTCGGCCCGGGTTGTTGTCGGCCCGGGTTGTTGTCGGCCCGGGTTGTTGTCGGCCCGGGTTGTTGTCGGCCCGGGTTGTTGTCGGCCCGGGTTGTTGTCGGCCCGGGTTGTTGTCGGCCCGGGTTGTTGTCGGCCCGGGTTGTTGTCGGCCCGGGTTGTTGTCGGCCCGGGTTGTTGTCGGCCCGGGTTGTTGTCGGCCCGGGTTGTTGTCGGCCCGGGTTGTTGTCGGCCCGGGTTGTTGTCGGCCCGGGTTGTTGTCGGCCCGGGTTGTTGTCGGCCCGGGTTGTTGTCGGCCCGGGTTGTTGTCGGCCCGGGTTGTTGTCGGCCCGGGTTGTTGTCGGCCCGGGTTGTTGTCGGCCCGGGTTGTTGTCGGCCCGGGTTGTTGTCGGCCCGGGTTGTTGTCGGCCCGGGTTGTTGTCGGCCCGGGTTGTTGTCGGCCCGGGTTGTTGTCGGCCCGGGTTGTTGTCGGCCCGGGTTGTTGTCGGCCCGGGTTGTTGTCGGCCCGGGTTGTTGTCGGCCCGGGTTGTTGTCGGCCCGGGTTGTTGTCGGCCCGGGTTGTTGTCGGCCCGGGTTGTTGTCGGCCCGGGTTGTTGTCGGCCCGGGTTGTTGTCGGCCCGGGTTGTTGTCGGCCCGGGTTGTTGTCGGCCCGGGTTGTTGTCGGCCCGGGTTGTTGTCGGCCCGGGTTGTTGTCGGCCCGGGTTGTTGTCGGCCCGGGTTGTTGTCGGCCCGGGTTGTTGTCGGCCCGGGTTGTTGTCGGCCCGGGTTGTTGTCGGCCCGGGTTGTTGTCGGCCCGGGTTGTTGTCGGCCCGGGTTGTTGTCGGCCCGGGTTGTTGTCGGCCCGGGTTGTTGTCGGCCCGGGTTGTTGTCGGCCCGGGTTGTTGTCGGCCCGGGTTGTTGTCGGCCCGGGTTGTTGTCGGCCCGGGTTGTTGTCGGCCCGGGTTGTTGTCGGCCCGGGTTGTTGTCGGCCCGGGTTGTTGTCGGCCCGGGTTGTTGTCGGCCCGGGTTGTTGTCGGCCCGGGTTGTTGTCGGCCCGGGTTGTTGTCGGCCCGGGTTGTTGTCGGCCCGGGTTGTTGTCGGCCCGGGTTGTTGTCGGCCCGGGTTGTTGTCGGCCCGGGTTGTTGTCGGCCCGGGTTGTTGTCGGCCCGGGTTGTTGTCGGCCCGGGTTGTTGTCGGCCCGGGTTGTTGTCGGCCCGGGTTGTTGTCGGCCCGGGTTGTTGTCGGCCCGGGTTGTTGTCGGCCCGGGTTGTTGTCGGCCCGGGTTGTTGTCGGCCCGGGTTGTTGTCGGCCCGGGTTGTTGTCGGCCCGGGTTGTTGTCGGCCCGGGTTGTTGTCGGCCCGGGTTGTTGTCGGCCCGGGTTGTTGTCGGCCCGGGTTGTTGTCGGCCCGGGTTGTTGTCGGCCCGGGTTGTTGTCGGCCCGGGTTGTTGTCGGCCCGGGTTGTTGTCGGCCCGGGTTGTTGTCGGCCCGGGTTGTTGTCGGCCCGGGTTGTTGTCGGCCCGGGTTGTTGTCGGCCCGGGTTGTTGTCGGCCCGGGTTGTTGTCGGCCCGGGTTGTTGTCGGCCCGGGTTGTTGTCGGCCCGGGTTGTTGTCGGCCCGGGTTGTTGTCGGCCCGGGTTGTTGTCGGCCCGGGTTGTTGTCGGCCCGGGTTGTTGTCGGCCCGGGTTGTTGTCGGCCCGGGTTGTTGTCGGCCCGGGTTGTTGTCGGCCCGGGTTGTTGTCGGCCCGGGTTGTTGTCGGCCCGGGTTGTTGTCGGCCCGGGTTGTTGTCGGCCCGGGTTGTTGTCGGCCCGGGTTGTTGTCGGCCCGGGTTGTTGTCGGCCCGGGTTGTTGTCGGCCCGGGTTGTTGTCGGCCCGGGTTGTTGTCGGCCCGGGTTGTTGTCGGCCCGGGTTGTTGTCGGCCCGGGTTGTTGTCGGCCCGGGTTGTTGTCGGCCCGGGTTGTTGTCGGCCCGGGTTGTTGTCGGCCCGGGTTGTTGTCGGCCCGGGTTGTTGTCGGCCCGGGTTGTTGTCGGCCCGGGTTGTTGTCGGCCCGGGTTGTTGTCGGCCCGGGTTGTTGTCGGCCCGGGTTGTTGTCGGCCCGGGTTGTTGTCGGCCCGGGTTGTTGTCGGCCCGGGTTGTTGTCGGCCCGGGTTGTTGTCGGCCCGGGTTGTTGTCGGCCCGGGTTGTTGTCGGCCCGGGTTGTTGTCGGCCCGGGTTGTTGTCGGCCCGGGTTGTTGTCGGCCCGGGTTGTTGTCGGCCCGGGTTGTTGTCGGCCCGGGTTGTTGTCGGCCCGGGTTGTTGTCGGCCCGGGTTGTTGTCGGCCCGGGTTGTTGTCGGCCCGGGTTGTTGTCGGCCCGGGTTGTTGTCGGCCCGGGTTGTTGTCGGCCCGGGTTGTTGTCGGCCCGGGTTGTTGTCGGCCCGGGTTGTTGTCGGCCCGGGTTGTTGTCGGCCCGGGTTGTTGTCGGCCCGGGTTGTTGTCGGCCCGGGTTGTTGTCGGCCCGGGTTGTTGTCGGCCCGGGTTGTTGTCGGCCCGGGTTGTTGTCGGCCCGGGTTGTTGTCGGCCCGGGTTGTTGTCGGCCCGGGTTGTTGTCGGCCCGGGTTGTTGTCGGCCCGGGTTGTTGTCGGCCCGGGTTGTTGTCGGCCCGGGTTGTTGTCGGCCCGGGTTGTTGTCGGCCCGGGTTGTTGTCGGCCCGGGTTGTTGTCGGCCCGGGTTGTTGTCGGCCCGGGTTGTTGTCGGCCCGGGTTGTTGTCGGCCCGGGTTGTTGTCGGCCCGGGTTGTTGTCGGCCCGGGTTGTTGTCGGCCCGGGTTGTTGTCGGCCCGGGTTGTTGTCGGCCCGGGTTGTTGTCGGCCCGGGTTGTTGTCGGCCCGGGTTGTTGTCGGCCCGGGTTGTTGTCGGCCCGGGTTGTTGTCGGCCCGGGTTGTTGTCGGCCCGGGTTGTTGTCGGCCCGGGTTGTTGTCGGCCCGGGTTGTTGTCGGCCCGGGTTGTTGTCGGCCCGGGTTGTTGTCGGCCCGGGTTGTTGTCGGCCCGGGTTGTTGTCGGCCCGGGTTGTTGTCGGCCCGGGTTGTTGTCGGCCCGGGTTGTTGTCGGCCCGGGTTGTTGTCGGCCCGGGTTGTTGTCGGCCCGGGTTGTTGTCGGCCCGGGTTGTTGTCGGCCCGGGTTGTTGTCGGCCCGGGTTGTTGTCGGCCCGGGTTGTTGTCGGCCCGGGTTGTTGTCGGCCCGGGTTGTTGTCGGCCCGGGTTGTTGTCGGCCCGGGTTGTTGTCGGCCCGGGTTGTTGTCGGCCCGGGTTGTTGTCGGCCCGGGTTGTTGTCGGCCCGGGTTGTTGTCGGCCCGGGTTGTTGTCGGCCCGGGTTGTTGTCGGCCCGGGTTGTTGTCGGCCCGGGTTGTTGTCGGCCCGGGTTGTTGTCGGCCCGGGTTGTTGTCGGCCCGGGTTGTTGTCGGCCCGGGTTGTTGTCGGCCCGGGTTGTTGTCGGCCCGGGTTGTTGTCGGCCCGGGTTGTTGTCGGCCCGGGTTGTTGTCGGCCCGGGTTGTTGTCGGCCCGGGTTGTTGTCGGCCCGGGTTGTTGTCGGCCCGGGTTGTTGTCGGCCCGGGTTGTTGTCGGCCCGGGTTGTTGTCGGCCCGGGTTGTTGTCGGCCCGGGTTGTTGTCGGCCCGGGTTGTTGTCGGCCCGGGTTGTTGTCGGCCCGGGTTGTTGTCGGCCCGGGTTGTTGTCGGCCCGGGTTGTTGTCGGCCCGGGTTGTTGTCGGCCCGGGTTGTTGTCGGCCCGGGTTGTTGTCGGCCCGGGTTGTTGTCGGCCCGGGTTGTTGTCGGCCCGGGTTGTTGTCGGCCCGGGTTGTTGTCGGCCCGGGTTGTTGTCGGCCCGGGTTGTTGTCGGCCCGGGTTGTTGTCGGCCCGGGTTGTTGTCGGCCCGGGTTGTTGTCGGCCCGGGTTGTTGTCGGCCCGGGTTGTTGTCGGCCCGGGTTGTTGTCGGCCCGGGTTGTTGTCGGCCCGGGTTGTTGTCGGCCCGGGTTGTTGTCGGCCCGGGTTGTTGTCGGCCCGGGTTGTTGTCGGCCCGGGTTGTTGTCGGCCCGGGTTGTTGTCGGCCCGGGTTGTTGTCGGCCCGGGTTGTTGTCGGCCCGGGTTGTTGTCGGCCCGGGTTGTTGTCGGCCCGGGTTGTTGTCGGCCCGGGTTGTTGTCGGCCCGGGTTGTTGTCGGCCCGGGTTGTTGTCGGCCCGGGTTGTTGTCGGCCCGGGTTGTTGTCGGCCCGGGTTGTTGTCGGCCCGGGTTGTTGTCGGCCCGGGTTGTTGTCGGCCCGGGTTGTTGTCGGCCCGGGTTGTTGTCGGCCCGGGTTGTTGTCGGCCCGGGTTGTTGTCGGCCCGGGTTGTTGTCGGCCCGGGTTGTTGTCGGCCCGGGTTGTTGTCGGCCCGGGTTGTTGTCGGCCCGGGTTGTTGTCGGCCCGGGTTGTTGTCGGCCCGGGTTGTTGTCGGCCCGGGTTGTTGTCGGCCCGGGTTGTTGTCGGCCCGGGTTGTTGTCGGCCCGGGTTGTTGTCGGCCCGGGTTGTTGTCGGCCCGGGTTGTTGTCGGCCCGGGTTGTTGTCGGCCCGGGTTGTTGTCGGCCCGGGTTGTTGTCGGCCCGGGTTGTTGTCGGCCCGGGTTGTTGTCGGCCCGGGTTGTTGTCGGCCCGGGTTGTTGTCGGCCCGGGTTGTTGTCGGCCCGGGTTGTTGTCGGCCCGGGTTGTTGTCGGCCCGGGTTGTTGTCGGCCCGGGTTGTTGTCGGCCCGGGTTGTTGTCGGCCCGGGTTGTTGTCGGCCCGGGTTGTTGTCGGCCCGGGTTGTTGTCGGCCCGGGTTGTTGTCGGCCCGGGTTGTTGTCGGCCCGGGTTGTTGTCGGCCCGGGTTGTTGTCGGCCCGGGTTGTTGTCGGCCCGGGTTGTTGTCGGCCCGGGTTGTTGTCGGCCCGGGTTGTTGTCGGCCCGGGTTGTTGTCGGCCCGGGTTGTTGTCGGCCCGGGTTGTTGTCGGCCCGGGTTGTTGTCGGCCCGGGTTGTTGTCGGCCCGGGTTGTTGTCGGCCCGGGTTGTTGTCGGCCCGGGTTGTTGTCGGCCCGGGTTGTTGTCGGCCCGGGTTGTTGTCGGCCCGGGTTGTTGTCGGCCCGGGTTGTTGTCGGCCCGGGTTGTTGTCGGCCCGGGTTGTTGTCGGCCCGGGTTGTTGTCGGCCCGGGTTGTTGTCGGCCCGGGTTGTTGTCGGCCCGGGTTGTTGTCGGCCCGGGTTGTTGTCGGCCCGGGTTGTTGTCGGCCCGGGTTGTTGTCGGCCCGGGTTGTTGTCGGCCCGGGTTGTTGTCGGCCCGGGTTGTTGTCGGCCCGGGTTGTTGTCGGCCCGGGTTGTTGTCGGCCCGGGTTGTTGTCGGCCCGGGTTGTTGTCGGCCCGGGTTGTTGTCGGCCCGGGTTGTTGTCGGCCCGGGTTGTTGTCGGCCCGGGTTGTTGTCGGCCCGGGTTGTTGTCGGCCCGGGTTGTTGTCGGCCCGGGTTGTTGTCGGCCCGGGTTGTTGTCGGCCCGGGTTGTTGTCGGCCCGGGTTGTTGTCGGCCCGGGTTGTTGTCGGCCCGGGTTGTTGTCGGCCCGGGTTGTTGTCGGCCCGGGTTGTTGTCGGCCCGGGTTGTTGTCGGCCCGGGTTGTTGTCGGCCCGGGTTGTTGTCGGCCCGGGTTGTTGTCGGCCCGGGTTGTTGTCGGCCCGGGTTGTTGTCGGCCCGGGTTGTTGTCGGCCCGGGTTGTTGTCGGCCCGGGTTGTTGTCGGCCCGGGTTGTTGTCGGCCCGGGTTGTTGTCGGCCCGGGTTGTTGTCGGCCCGGGTTGTTGTCGGCCCGGGTTGTTGTCGGCCCGGGTTGTTGTCGGCCCGGGTTGTTGTCGGCCCGGGTTGTTGTCGGCCCGGGTTGTTGTCGGCCCGGGTTGTTGTCGGCCCGGGTTGTTGTCGGCCCGGGTTGTTGTCGGCCCGGGTTGTTGTCGGCCCGGGTTGTTGTCGGCCCGGGTTGTTGTCGGCCCGGGTTGTTGTCGGCCCGGGTTGTTGTCGGCCCGGGTTGTTGTCGGCCCGGGTTGTTGTCGGCCCGGGTTGTTGTCGGCCCGGGTTGTTGTCGGCCCGGGTTGTTGTCGGCCCGGGTTGTTGTCGGCCCGGGTTGTTGTCGGCCCGGGTTGTTGTCGGCCCGGGTTGTTGTCGGCCCGGGTTGTTGTCGGCCCGGGTTGTTGTCGGCCCGGGTTGTTGTCGGCCCGGGTTGTTGTCGGCCCGGGTTGTTGTCGGCCCGGGTTGTTGTCGGCCCGGGTTGTTGTCGGCCCGGGTTGTTGTCGGCCCGGGTTGTTGTCGGCCCGGGTTGTTGTCGGCCCGGGTTGTCGGTTGTCGGCCCGGGTTGTTGTCGGCCCGGGTT
>NW_027621367.1:32500-47500 GCF_964198595.1 Lampetra fluviatilis | reverse complement strand
ACCCACGCACCCACTCACGCACTCACCCACCCACCCACCCACCCACCCACTCACCCACCCACCCACTCACTCACTCACTCACCCACCCAATCACTCACCCACCCACCCACCCAATCACTCACCCACCCACTCACTCACTCACTCACCCACCCACCCACTTCACCCACCCACCCACTCACCCACCCACCCACTCACCCACCCCACCCACCCACCCACCCACTCACCCACCCACCCACTCACCCACCCACCCACCACCCACCCACTCACCCACCCACCCACCCACCCATTCACCCACCCACCCACCCACTCACCCACCCACCCACTCACCCACCCACCCACCCACCCACTCACCCACCCACCCACCCACCCACCCACCCACTCACCCACCCACCCACCCCACTCACTCACTCACTCACCCCACCCACCCACTAACCCACCCACCCACTCACCCACCCACCCACTCACCCCACCCACTCACCCACCCACCCACTCACCCACCCATCCACTCACCCACCCACCCACCCACTCACCCACCCACCCACCCACCCACCCATTCACCCACCCACCCACCCACTCACCCACTCACCCACCCACTCACCCACTCACCCACCCACCCACCCACCCACTCACCCACTCACCCACCCACCCACTCACCCACCCACCCACTCACTCACCCACCCACCTACCCACTCACTCACTCACCCACCCACACACCCACCCACACACCCACCCACACACTCACTCACCCACTCACCCACCCACCCACACACTCACTCACCCACTCACCCACCCACGCACCCACTCACCCACTCACCCACCCACCCACACACCCACCCACTCACTCACTCACTCACCCACCCACCCACCCACTCACCCACCCACCCACTCACTCACTCACCCACTCACTCACTCACCCACCCAATCACTCACCCACCCACCCACCCACCCAATCACTCACCCACCCACGCACCCACTCACCCACTCACCCACCCACCCACTCACCCACCCACCCACTCACCCACCCACCCACCCACCCACTCACCCACCCACCCACCCACCCACCCACTCACCCACCCACCCACCCACACACTCACTCACCCACTCACCCACCCACGCACCCACTCACCCACTCACCCACCCACCCACACACCCACCCACTCACTCACTCACTCACCCACCCACCCACCCACTCACCCACCCACCCACTCACCCACTCACCCACCCACTCACCCACCCACCCACTCACCCACCCACCCACCCACCCACCCACCCACTCACCCACCCACCCACTCACCCACTCACCCACCCACCCACTCACCCACCCACCCACCACCCTCACCTTGTACCAGGTGTGGTCCAGCGCTGTGCTGTGGCTGTAGTACTGCAACACCTGAGGGATGGTCGATTCGTTGATTCCCTGGAGACTCAGCTGCCACTCGCCCAGCTTGAGATAGCATCTGGAGACACGGGGAGACACGGTGAGACACGGGGAGACACGGGGAGACACGGGGAGACACGGGGAGACACGGGGAGACACGGAGAGAGACACGGAGAGACACGGGGAGACACGGGGAGACACGGGGAGAGACACGGGGAGACACGGGGAGACACGGGGAGACACGGGGAGACACGGGGAGACACGGGGAGACACGGGGAGACACGGGGAGACACGGGGAGACACGGGGAGACACGGGGAGACACGGGGAGACACGGGGAGACACGGGGAGACACGGGGAGAGACACGGGGAGACACGGGGAGACACGGGGAGAGACACGGGGAGACACGGGGAGACACGGGGAGACACGGGGAGACACGGGGAGACACGGGGAGAGACACGGGGAGACACGGGGAGAGACACGGGGAGACACGGGGAGACACGGGGAGACACGGGGAGACACGGGGAGACACGGGGAGACACGGGGAGACACGGGGAGAGACACGGGGAGACACGGTGAGACACGGTGAGACACAGGGAGACATGGGGAGACACGGAGAGAGACACGGGGAGAGACACGGAGACACACGGAGACACACGGGGGAGACACACAGAGAGACACGGAGAGACACGAGGAGAGACACGGGGAGAGACACACGGAGACACACGGGGAGACGGGGAGACACGGGGAGAGACACACGGAGACACACGGGGAGACACACAGGGAGTGATGCTGGTGATGCTGATGATGGTGGTGGTGATGATGATGGTGGTGGTGGTGATGATGATGGTGGTGGTGATGGCGGTGGTGGCGGTGGTGATTATGGTGGTGGTGGTGATGATTATGGTGGTGGTGGTGATGATGATGGTGGTGGTGATGGCGGTGGTGGTGGTGATGATTATGGTGGTGATGATTATGGTGGTGGTGGTGATGATGATGGTGGTGGTGATGGCGGTGGTGGCGGTGGTGGCGGTGGTGATGATGATGGTGGCGGTGATGATTATGGTGGTGGTGGTGATGGCGGTGGTGATGATGATGGTGGTGGTGGTGATGATGATGGTGGTGATGATTATGGTGGTGGTGGTGATGGCGGTGGTGGCGGTGGTGATGATGATGGTGGCGGTGGTGGCGGTGGTGATGATGCTGCTGATGTTGATGATGGTGCTGATGATGATGATGGTGATGCTGATGCTGATGACGCTGCTGATGTCCACGTTGGTGAGCACCTGGCCAGGAGTTTGCTGAGGCTGAGCTGCGGGTGACCGTCCGTGTCCGTGGGGCTGCTCGCTGCGGCCAGGCCCAGCGCCTGCTGCCCCTGCTGCCCCTGCTGCTGCTGCTGCAGCATCTGCACGAAGTGCTGCATGTGCTGGAAGGCCTCCAGCTGCGAAGAGACGCAGAGACGCAGAGACTCAGAGACGCAGAGACGCAGAGACGCAGAGACGCAGAGACTCAGAGACTCAGAGACGCAGAGACGCAGAGACGCAGAGACGCAGAGACGCAGAGACGCAGAGACGCAGAGACGCAGAGACGCAGAGACGCAGAGACGCAGAGACGCAGAGACGCAGAGACGCAGAGACGCAGAGACTCAGAGACGCAGAGACTCAGAGACGCAGAGACGCAGAGACGCAGAGACGCAGAGACGCAGAGACGCAGAGACGCAGAGACTCAGAGACGCAGAGACGCAGAGACGCAGAGACGCAGAGACGCAGAGACGCAGAGACGCAGAGACGCAGAGACTCAGAGACGCAGAGACGCAGAGACTCAGAGACGCAGAGACGCAGAGACGCAGAGACGCAGAGACGCAGAGACTCAGAGACGCAGAGACGCAGAGACGCAGAGACGCAGAGACGCAGAGACGCAGAGACGCAGAGACGCAGAGACGCAGAGACTCAGAGACGCAGAGACGCAGAGACGCAGAGACTCAGAGACTCAGAGACGCGGAGACTCGGAGACTCAGAGACTCGGAGACGCGGAGACTCGGAGACGCGGAGACGCGGAGAAGCGGAGACGCGGAGACGCGGAGACGCGGACACGCGGAGACGCGGAGACGCGGAGACGCGGAGACGCGGAGACGCGGAGACGCGGAGACTCAGAGACTCAGAGACGCAGAGACGCAGAGACGCAGAGACTCAGAGACGCAGAGACGCAGAGACGCAGAGACGCAGAGACTCAGAGACGCAGAGACGCAGAGACGCAGAGACTCAGAGACGCAGAGACGCAGAGACGCAGAGACGCAGAGAGGCAGAGACGCAGAGACGCAGAGACGCAGAGACGCAGAGACGCAGAGACGCAGAGACTCAGAGACGCAGAGACGCAGAGACGCAGAGACGCAGAGACGCAGAGACGCAGAGACGCAGAGACGCAGAGACGCAGAGACTCAGAGACTCAGAGACTCAGAGACTCAGAGACGCAGAGACTCAGAGACGCAGAGACGCAGAGACGCAGAGACTCAGAGACGCAGAGACTCAGAGACGCAGAGACGCAGAGACGCAGAGACGCAGAGACGCAGAGACGCAGAGACGCAGAGACGCAGAGACGCAGAGACGCAGAGACTCAGAGACGCAGAGACGCAGAGACTCAGAGACTCAGAGACTCAGAGACGCAGAGACGCAGAGACGCAGAGACGCAGAGACGCAGAGACTCAGAGACGCAGAGACGCAGAGACTCAGAGACTCAGAGACGCAGAGACGCAGAGACGCAGTGACGCAGAGACGCAGAGACGCAGAGACGCAGAGACTCAGAGACGCAGAGACGCAGAGACGCAGAGACGCAGAGACGCAGAGACGCAGAGACGCAGAGACTCAGAGACGCAGAGACGCAGAGACGCAGAGACGCAGAGACTCAGAGACGCAGAGACGCAGAGACGCAGAGACGCAGAGACGCAGAGACGCAGAGACGCAGAGACGCAGAGACGCAGAGACGCAGAGACGCAGAGACGCAGAGACGCAGAGACGCAGAGACTCAGAGACGCAGAGACGCAGAGACTCAGAGACGCAGAGACGCAGAGACGCAGAGACGCAGAGACTCAGAGACGCAGAGACGCAGAGACGCAGAGACGCAGAGACGCAGAGACGCAGAGACGCAGAGACGCAGAGACGCAGAGACGCAGAGACTCAGAGACGCAGAGACGCAGAGACCAGAGACGCAGAGACTCAGAGACTCAGAGACGCAGAGACGCAGAGACGCAGAGACTCAGAGACGCAGAGACGCAGAGACGCAGAGACGCAGAGACGCAGAGACGCAGAGACGCAGAGACGCAGAGACGCAGAGACGCAGAGACGCAGAGACGCAGAGACTCAGAGACGCAGAGACGCAGAGACGCAGAGACTCAGAGACGCAGAGACGCAGAGACGCAGAGACGCAGAGACGCAGAGACGCAGAGACTCAGAGACGCAGAGACGCAGAGACGCAGAGACTCAGAGACGCAGAGACGCAGAGACGCAGAGACGCAGAGACGCAGTGACTCAGAGACGCAGAGACGCAGAGACGCAGAGACGCAGAGACGCAGAGACGCAGAGACTCAGAGACGCAGAGACGCAGAGACGCAGAGACGCAGAGACTCAGAGACGCAGAGACGCAGAGACGCAGAGACGCAGAGACTCAGAGACGCAGAGACGCAGAGACGCAGAGACGCAGAGACGCAGAGACGCAGAGACGCAGAGACGCAGAGACTCAGAGACGCAGAGACGCAGAGACGCAGAGACGCAGAGACGCAGAGACGCAGAGACTCAGAGACGCAGAGACGCAGAGACGCAGAGACGCAGAGACGCAGAGACGCAGAGACTCAGAGACACAGAGACTCAGAGACACGGAGACTCGGAGACGCAGAGACGCAGAGACGCAGAGACGCAGAGACTCAGAGACTCAGAGACTCAGAGACGCAGAGACGCAGAGACTCAGAGACGCAGAGACGCAGAGACTCAGAGACGCAGAGACTCAGAGACGCAGAGACGCAGAGACGCAGAGACGCAGAGACTCAGAGACTCAGAGACACAGAGACTCAGAGACACAGAGACTCAGAGACACAGAGACTCAGAGACGCAGAGACGCAGAGACGCAGAGACGCAGAGACGCAGAGACGCAGGTCAACTCGCCTAGCCTGCCAGCAGGGTCATCTACCCACTAACCTACTCACTCACGCAGTCACCCACCCACCCACTCACCCACCCACCCACTCACCCACCCACCCACTCACTCACCCACCCACTCACCCACCCACCCACCCACCCACTCACTCACCCCCACCCACCCACCCACCCACTCACCCACCCACCCACCCACCCACTCACCCACCCACCCACCAACCCACCCACCAACTCACCCACCCACTCACCCACTCACCCAGTGACTCACCCACCCACCCACCCACTCACCCACCCACCCACCCACTCACCCACCCACTCACCCACTCACCCACCCACTCACCCACTCACCCACCCACCACCCACCCACCCACTCACCCACCCACCCACCTACCCACCCACCCACCCACCCACTCACCCACCCACCCACCCACTCACCCACCCACCCACCCACCCACCCACCACTCACCCACTCACCCACCCACCCACTCACCCACCCACCCACCCACTCACCCACCCACCCACCCACCACTCACCCACCCACCCACCCACTCACCCACCCACCCACCCACCCACTCACCCACCCACCCACCCACCCACTCACCCACCCACCCACCCACCCACTCACCCACCCACTCACCCACCCACCCACCCACTCACCCACTCACCCACCCACCCACCCACTCACCCACCCACCCACCCACCCACTCACCCACTCACCCACCCACCCACCCACCCACTCACCCACCCACCCACCCACTCACCCACTCACCCACCCACCCACCCACCCACCCACTCACCCCCACCCACCCACTCACCCACCCACCCACCCTATCACCCACCCACTCACCCCACCCACTCACCCACCCACTCACCCACCCACCCACCCACCCACTCACCCACCCACCCACTCACCCACCCACCCACCCACCCACTCACTCACCCACCCACTCACCCACCCACTCACCCACCCCACCCACCCACTCACCCACTCACCCACCCACTCACCCACCCACCCACCCACCCACCCACCCACTCACCCACCCACCCACCCACCCACTCACCCACCCACCCACTCACCCACCCACCCACTCACCAACCCACCCACCCACCCACTCACCCACCCACCCACTCACCCACCCACCCACTCACCCACCCACTCACCCACCCACCCACCCACTCACCCACCCACCCACCCACTCACCCACTCACCCACCCACCCACTCACCCACCCACCCACCCACCCACTCACCCACCCACCCACCCACCCACCCACCCACCCACTCACCCACCCACCCACCCACCCACCTTCTGGTTGCTTTTCCACATGTACTTCATGTAGGCGTACGTGACGCTCACCCACCCACTCACCCACCCACTCACCCACCCACCCACCCACCCCACCCACCCACTCACCCACCCACTCACCCCACCCACTCACCCACCCACTCACCCACCCACTCACCCACCCACCCACCCACCCCACCCACTCACCCACCCACCCACCCACTCACCCACCCACCCACCTTCTGGTTGCTTTTCCACATGTACTTCATGTAGGCGTACGTGACGCTCACCCACCCACTCACCCACCCACTCACCCACCCACTCACCCACCCACTCACCCACGCCCACTCACCCACCCACCCACTCACCCACCCACCCACTCACCCACCCACCCACTCACCCACCCACTCACCCACCCACTCACCCACCCACTCACCCACCCACCCACTCACCCACCCACCCACCCACCCACCCACCCACTCACCCACCCACCCACTCACCACCCACCCACCCTATCACCCACCCACTCACCCACCCACTCACCCACCCACTCACCCACCCACCCACCCACCCACTCACCCACCCACCCACTCACCCACCCACCCACCCACCCACCCACTCACTCCACCCACCCACTCACCCACCCACTCACCCACCCACCCACCCACTCACCCACTCACCCACCCACTCACCCACCCACCCACCCACCCACCCACCCACTCACCCACCCACCCACCCACCCACTCACCCACCCACCCACTCACCCACCCACCCACTCACCAACCCACCCACCCACCCACTCACCCACCCACCCACTCACCCACCCACCCACTCACCCACCCACTCACCCACCCACCCACCCACTCACCCACCCACCCACCCACTCACCCCACTCACCCACCCACCCACTCACCCACCCACCCACCCACCCACTCACCCACCCACCCACCCACCCACCCACTCACCCACCCACCCACCCACCCACCTTCTGGTTGCTTTTCCACATGTACTTCATGTAGGCGTACGTGACGCTCACCCACCCACTCACCCACCCACTCACCCACCCACCCACCCACCCACCCACTCACCCACCCACTCACCCACCCCACTCACCCACCCACTCACCCACCCACTCACCCACCCACCCACCCACCCACCCACTCACCCACCCACCCACCCACTCACCCACCCACCCACCTTCTGGTTGCTTTTCCACATGTACTTCATGTAGGCGTACGTGACGCTCACCCACCCACTCACCCACCCACTCACCCACCCACTCACCCACCCACCCACCCACCCACTCACCCACCCACCCACTCACCCACCCACCCACTCACCCACCCACCCACTCACCCACCCACCCACCCACCCACCCACTCACCCACCCACTCACCCACCCACTCACCCACCCACTCACCCACCCACTCACCCACCCACCCACCCACCCACCCACTCACCCACCCACCCACCCACTCACCCACCCACCCACCCACCCACCTTCTGGTTGCTTTTCCACATGTACTTCATGTAGGCGTACGTGACGCTCACCCACCCACTCACCCACCCACCCACCCACTCACCCACCCACCCACCCACCCACCCACCCACTCACCCACCCACCCACCCACTCACCCACCCACTCACCCACCCACCCACTCACCCACCCACCCACCCACTCACCCACCCACCCACTCACCCACCCACCCACCCACTCACCCACCCACCCACCCACCCACCCACTCACCCACCCACCCACTCACCCACCCACTCACCCACCCACCCACTCACCCACCCACCCACTCACCCACTCACCCACCCACCCACCCACCTTCTGGTTGCTTTTCCACATGTACTTCATGTAGGCGTACGTGACGCTCACCCACCCACTCACCCACCCACCCACCCACTCACCCACCCACCCACCCACTCACCCACTCACCCACCCACCCACCCACTCACCCACCCACCCACCCACCCACTCACCCACCCACTCACCCACCCACCCACTCACCCACCCACCCACCCACCCACTCACCCACTCACCCACCCACCCACCCACCCACCCACTCACCCACCCACCCACCCACCCACCCACCTTCTGGTTGCTTTTCCACATGTACTTCATGTAGGCGTACGTGACGCTCACCCACCCACTCACCCACCCACTCACCCACCCACCCACCCACCCACCCACCCACTCACCCACCCACCCACCCACTCACCCACCCACCCACCCACCCACTCACCCACCCACCCACCCACTCACCCACCCACTCACCCACCCACCCACTCACCCACCCACCCACTCACCCACTCACCCACCCACCCACCCACCCACCCACTCACCCACCCACCCACTCACCCACCCACCCACCCACTCACCCACCCACCCACCCACCCACCCACTCACCCACCCACCCACCCACTCACCCACCCACTCACCCACCCACCCACCCACCCACTCACCCACCCACCCACCTTCTGGTTGCTTTTCCACATGTACTTCATGTAGGCGTACGTGACGCTCACCCACCCACTCACCCACCCACTCACCCACCCACCCACCCACCCACCCACTCACCCACCCACCCACCCACCCACCCACCCACTCACCCACTCACCCACCCACCCACCCACTCACCCACCCACCCACCCACTCACCCACCCACTCACCCACCCACTCACCCACCCACCCACCCACCCACCCACTCACCCACCCACCCACCTACCCACCCACCCACCCACCCACTCACCCACCCACTCACCCACCCACCCACCCACTCACCCACTCACCCACCCACCCACTCACCCACCCACCCACCCACTCACCCACCCACCCACTCACCCACCCACCCACCCACCCACTCACCCACCCACTCACCCACCCACCTACCCACCCACCCACCCACTCACCCACCCACCTACCCACCCACCCACTCACCCACCCACCCACCCACCCACTCACCCACCCACCCACCCACTCACTCACCCACCCACCCACCCACCCACCCACCCACCCACCCACCCACCCACCCACTCACCCACTCACCCACCCACCCACCCACCCACCCACTCACCCACCCACCCACTCACCCACCCACTCACCCACCCACCCACCCTATCACCCACCCACTCACCCACCCACTCACCCACCCACTCACCCACTCACCCACTCACCCACCCACTCACCCACCCACCCACTCACCCACCCACCCACCCACCCACCCACTCACTCACCCACCCACTCACCCACCCACTCACCCACCCACCCACCCACTCACCCACCCACCCACCCACTCACCCACCCACTCACCCACCCACCCACCCACCCACCCACTCACCCACCCACCCACCCACCCACTCACCCACCCACCCACTCACCCACCCACCCACTCACCAACCCACCCACCCACCCACTCACCCACCCACCCACCCACTCACCCACCCACCCACTCACCCACCCACTCACCCACCCACCCACCCACCCACTCACCCACCCACCCACCCACTCACCCACTCACCCACCCACCCACTCACCCACCCACCCACCCACCCACTCACCCACCCACCCACCCACTCACCCACCCACCCACCCACCCACCTTCTGGTTGCTTTTCCACATGTACTTCATGTAGGCGTACGTGACGCTCACCCACCCACTCACCCACCCACTCACCCACCCACCCACCCACCCACCCACCCACCCACCCACTCACCCACCCACTCACCCACCCACTCACCCACCCACTCACCCACCCACCCACCCACCCACTCACCCACCCACCCACCCACCCACTCACCCACCCACCCACCTTCTGGTTGCTTTTCCACATGTACTTCATGTAGGCGTACGTGACGCTCACCCACCCACTCACCCACCCACTCACCCACCCACCCACCCACCCACCCACTCACCCACCCACCCACTCACCCACCCACCCACTCACCCACCCACCCACCCACCCACCCACTCACCCACCCACTCACCCACCCACCCACCCACTCACCCACCCACTCACCCACCCACTCACCCACCCACTCACCCACCCACTCACCCACCCACTCACCCACCCACTCACCCACCCACTCACCCACCCACCCACCCACTCACCCACCCACCCACCCACCCACCTTCTGGTTGCTTTTCCACATGTACTTCATGTAGGCGTACGTGACGCTCACCCACCCACCCACCCACTCACCCACCCACCCACTCACCCACCCACCCACTCACCCACCCACCCACCCACTCACCCACCCACCCACCCACTCACCCACCCACCCACCCACCCACCCACTCACCCACCCACCCACCCACTCACCCACCCACTCACCCACCCACTCACCCACCCACCCACCCACCCACCCACCCACTCACCCACCCACCCACTCACCCACCCACCCACCCACTCACCCACCCACCCACCCACCCACCCACTCACCCACCCACCCACCCACTCACCCACCCACTCACCCACCCACCCACCCACCCACCCACCTTCTGGTTGCTTTTCCACATGTACTTCATGTAGGCGTACGTGACGCTCACCCACCCACTCACCCACCCACCCACCCACCCACTCACCCACCCACCCACCCACCCACCCACTCACCCACTCACCCACCCACCCACCCACTCACCCACCCACCCACCCACTCACCCACCCACTCACCCACCCACCCACTCACCCACCCACCCACCCACCCACCCACCCACCCACTCACCCACCCACCCACCCACCCACCCACTCACCCACCCACCCACCCACTCACCCACCCACCCACCCACCCACCCACCTTCTGGTTGCTTTTCCACATGTACTTCATGTAGGCGTACGTGACGCTCACCCACCCACTCACCCACCCACTCACCCACCCACCCACCCACTCACCCACCCACCCACCCACCCACTCACCCACTCACCCACCCACCCACCCACTCACCCACCCACCCACCCACTCACCCACCCACTCACCCACCCACCCACTCACCCACCCACCCACTCACCCACTCACCCACCCACCCACCCACCCACCCACTCACCCACCCACCCACTCACCCACCCACCCACCCACTCACCCACCCACCCACCCACCCACCCACCCACTCACCCACCCACCCACCCACCCACTCACCCACCCACCCACCCACCCACCCACCCACTCACCCACCCACCCACCCACCTTCTGGTTGCTTTTCCACATGTACTTCATGTAGGCGTACGTGACGCTCACCCACCCACTCACCCACCCACTCACCCACCCACCCACCCACTCACCCACCCACCCACCCACCCACTCACCCACTCACCCACCCACCCACCCACTCACCCACCCACCCACCCACCCACCCACCCACTCACCCACCCACCCACCCACCCACCCACTCACCCACCCACCCACTCACCCACTCACCCACCCACCCACCCACCCACTCACCCACCCACCCACCCACCCACCCACTCACCCACTCACCCACCCACCCACCCACCCACCCACTCACCCACTCACCCACCCACCCACCCACCCACTCACCCACCCACCCACCCACCCACCTTCTGGTTGCTTTTCCACATGTACTTCATGTAGGCGTACGTGACGCGTGGGTGAGACGTGGGCAGCTGCTGGTCGAGGTGCGTCGACGGGTCGACGTTCAGCAACGTCACCAGCGTCTTGTGAGCCAGCGCCTGCGGGCACACAGACAAAGGTGACCCAGGTAGCCTTCCGTGGACTGATCAAGGGGGGGGCGCGGCAAAGCGGCAACGGGCTTTGCCGTTGGTCGGCGAGTCGCCCGGACACTCAAGCACTCACTCACCCAACCACCCACCCACTCACCCACTCACTCACTCACCCACCCACACACTCACCCACCCACCCACCCACTCACCCACCCACCGACCAAACCACCCACTCACCCACCCACCCACCCACTGACTCACCCACCCACTCACCCATTCGCCCACCCACTCACCCACCTACCCACTCACCCACTCACTCACCCACTCACTCACCCACTGACTCACCCACAGACTCACCCACCCGCCCACCCGCCCACCCGCCCACCCGCCCACCCGCCCACTCGCCCACTCACCCACCCACCGACTCACCCACCAACCGACTCACCCACCCACCCACCCACCCGCCCACCCGCTCGCCCACCCGCCCACCCGCCCACCCGCCCACCCGCCCACTCGCCCACTCACCCACCCACCGACTCACCCACCAACCGACTCACCCACCCACCCGCCCACCCACCCACCCGCTCACCCACCCACTCACTCACTCACCCACTCACCCACTGACTCACCCACCCACAGACTCACCCGCCCACAGACTCACCCGCCCACAGACTCACCCGCCCACAGACTCACCCACCCAGAGACTCACCCGCCCACAGACTCACCCGCCCACAGACTCACCCGCCCACAGACTCACCCGCCCACAGACTCACCCGCCCACAGACTCACCCGCCCACAGACTCACCCGCCCACCCACCGCCCCGTCCACCCGCCCGCCCGCCCACTCACCAGTCTGCGACTCTTGCCACACAGGCTGGCATACTTGAGTAGAGTGCGCATGTTCTGGTTGATGCTCAACACCAGCGAACGAACCATCAGCACCTTCTGCCAGTCCTCCACGATCCGCTGGCATCCCTACTCCCTCACACACGTGCAGAGGTGGGTGGGTGAGTGGGTGGGTGGGTGGGTGAGTGGGTGGGTGGGTGAGTGGGTGAGTGGGTGAGTGGGTGAGTGGGTGGGTGAGTGGGTGAGTGGGTGAGTGAGTGGGTGGGTGAGTGAGTGGGTGGGTGAGTGGGTGGGTGAGTGAGTGGGTGGGTGAGTGGGTGGGTGGGTGAGTGAGTGGGTGGGTGGGTGAGTGGGTGAGTGGGTGAGTGGGTGGGTGGGTGAGTGAGTGGGTGAGTGGGTGGGTGGGTGAGTGGGTGGGTGAGTGAGTGGGTGGGTGAGTGGGTGAGTGGGTGGGTGAGTGGGTGAGTGGGTGAGTGAGTGGGTGAGTGGGTGGGTGAGTGGGTGAGTGGGTGGGTGAGTGGGTGGGTGAGTGGGTGGGTGGGTGAGTGGGTGAGTGGGTGGGTGAGTGAGTGGGTGGGTGAGTGAGTGGGTGGGTGAGTGAGTGAGTGGGTGGGTGGGTGGGTGAGTGGGTGGGTGAGTGGGTGGGTGGGTGGGTGAGTGGGTGGGTGGGTGAGTGAGTGGGTGGGTGGGTGAGTGGGTGAGTGGGTGAGTGGGTGGGTGGGTGAGTGAGTGGGTGAGTGGGTGGGTGGGTGGGTGAGTGAGTGGGTGGGTGAGTGAGTGGGTGGGTGAGTGGGTGAGTGGGTGGGTGGGTGGGTGAGTGGGTGAGTGGGTGAGTGAGTGGGTGAGTGGGTGGGTGAGTGGGTGAGTGGGTGGGTGAGTGGGTGGGTGAGTGGGTGGGTGGGTGAGTGGGTGAGTGGGTGAGTGGGTGGGTGAGTGAGTGGGTGGGTGAGTGAGTGGGTGGGTGAGTGGGTGGGTGGGTGAGTGAGTGGGTGGGTGGGTGGGTGAGTGGGTGAGTGGGTGAGTGGGTGGGTGAGTGAGTGGGTGAGTGGGTGGGTGGGTGGGTGAGTGGGTGAGTGGGTGGGTGGGTGGGTGGGTGAGTGGGTGGGTGAGTGGATGGGTGGGTGAGTGGGTGGGTGGGTGAGTGGGTGGGTGGGTGGGTGAGTGGGTGGGTGGGTGGGTGGGTGGGTGGGTGGGTGGGTGGGTGAGTGAGTGAGTGAGTGAGTGGGTGGGTGGGTGAGTGGGTGGGTGGGTGAGTGGGTGGGTGAGTGGGTGGGTGGTTGGGTGAGTGGGTGAGTGGGTGGGTGAGTGGGTGGGTGGGTGGGTGGGTGAGTGGGTGGGTGGGTGGGTGAGTGGGTGGGTGGGTGGGTGGGTGAGTGGGTGGGTGGGTTAGTGGGTGGGTGGGTGGGTGAGTGGGTGGGTGGGTTAGTGGGTGGGTGGGTGAGTGGGTGGGTGAGTGGGTGGGTGTCTGTCTGTGTGTGTCTCTGTGTGTCTGTGTGTGTGTGTGTGTGTCTCTGTGAGCTCCTCCGGCAGGCAAGGCTGCGTTGGCTGGGTCATGTAGCCCGCATGCCCAGCCACCGCATGCCTAAACAGCTTTTGTTCGGCCGGATCGAGGGGGCTAAACGGGCGCGGCACGGGCTAGAGAAGAGATGGAGTGATGTGGTACAGGA
>NW_027621367.1:17500-22500 GCF_964198595.1 Lampetra fluviatilis | reverse complement strand
CTAGTGAGTGAGTGAGTGGTGAGTGAGTGAGTGTATGAGTGAGTGAGTGTATGAGTGAGTGAGTGTACTAGTGAGTGAGTGGTGAGTGAGTGTACTAGTGAGTGAGTGAGTGTATGAGTGAGTGTATGAGTGAGTGTACTAGTGAGTGAGTGACCTGCTGTGCGAGTGAGTAGTGGTCCTGGTGCAAGGCGAGCACGGCGCGGTAGAAGGTGAGTGAGTGAGTGTACTAGTGAGTGAGTGTGTGTATGAGTGAGTGTATGAGTGGTGAGTGAGTGAGTGAGTGTATGAGTGAGTGAGTGAGTGGTGAGTGAGTGAGTGTATGAGTGAGTGAGTGAGTGTACTAGTGAGTGAGTGTGTGTATGAGTGAGTGTATGAGTGGTGAGTGAGTGAGTGAGTGTATGAGTGAGTGTATGAGTGGTGAGTGAGTGAGTGAGTGTATGAGTGAGTGAGTGAGTGGTGAGTGAGTGAGTGAGTGTATGTATGAGTGAGTGAGTGTACTAGTGAGTGAGTGAGTGAGTGTATGAGTGAGTGTATGAGTGAGTGTATGAGTGAGTGTATGAGTGAGTGTATGAGTGAGTGAGTGAGTGGTGAGTGAGTGAGTGAGTGAGTGGTGAGTGAGTGAGTGAGTGAGTGGTGAGTGAGTGAGTGAGTGTACTAGTGAGTGAGTGTACTAGTGAGTGAGTGACCTGCTGGGCGAGTGAGTAGTGGTCCTGGTGCAGGGCGAGCACGGCGCGGTAGAAGGCTCCGTCGTGCGTGTCCCTGGGGATCATGCACGTGTACTCCTCCATACTGTCCCACTGGCCTGTACAGTGACACACACAGTGACACACACAGTGACACACAGTGACACACACACAGTGACACACACACACACACAGTGACACACACACACACACAGTGACACACACACACACACACACAGTGACACACACACACACACAGTGACACACACACACACACAGTGACACACACACACACACAGTGACACACACACACACACACAGTGACACACACACACACACAGTGACACACACACACACACAGTGACACACACACACACACACACAGTGACACACACAGTGACACACACACACACACAGTGACACACACACACACACACACAGTGACACACACAGTGACACACACACAGTGACACACACAGTGACACACACACACAGTGACACACACACACACACACAGTGACACACACACACACACAGTGACACACACACACACACACAGTGACACACACACACAGTGACACACACACAGTGACACACACACACACACAGTGACACACACACAGTGACACACACACACACACAGTGACACACACACACACACAGTGACACACACACAGTGACACACACACAGTGACACACACACAGTGACACACACACACACACAGTGACACACACACACACACACACACAGTGACACACACACACAGTGACACACACACAGTGACACACACACAGTGACACACACACACACACAGTGACACACACACACACAGTGACACACACACAGTGACACACACACACACAGTGACACACACACAGTGACACACACACACACAGTGACACACACAGTGACACACACACACAGTGACACACACACACAGAGACACACACACACAGTGACACACACACAGTGACACACACACAGTGACACACACACACAGTGACACACACAGTGACACACACACAGTGACACACACACACACAGTGACACACACACACACAGTGACACACACACACACAGTGACACACACACACAGTGACACACACACAGTGACACACACACACAGTGACACACACACACAGTGACACACACACACAGTGACACACACACAGTGACACACACACACAGTGACACACACACACACAGTGACACACACACACACAGTGACACACACACACACAGTGACACACACACACACACAGTGACACACACACACACAGTGACACACACAGTGACACACACACAGTGACACACACACAGTGACACACACACACACAGTGACACACACAGTGACACACACACAGTGACACACACACAGTGACACACACACACAGTGACACACACAGTGACACACACACACACAGTGACACACACACACAGTGACACACACACACACACACACACAGTGACACACACACACACAGTGACACACACACACACAGTGACACACACACACACACAGTGACACACACAGTGACACACACACACACAGTGACACACACACACAGTGACACACACACACACAGTGACACACACACACACAGTGACACACACACACACAGTGACACACACACACACAGTGACACACACACACACAGTGACACACACACACACAGTGACACACACACACACAGTGACACACACACACACAGTGACACACACACACACACAGTGACACACACACACACACAGTGACACACACAGTGACACACACACACAGTGACACACACAGTGACACACACACACACACACAGTGACACACACACACAGTGACACACACACACACAGTGACACACACACAGTGACACACACACACAGTGACACACACACACACACAGTGACACACACACACACACAGTGACACACACACACAGTGACACACACACACAGTGACACACACAGTGACACACACACAGTGACACACACACAGTGACACACACACACATACAGTGACACACACATACAGTGACACACACACACAGTGACACACACACAGTGACACACACACACACAGTGACACACACAGTGACACACACAGTGACACACACAGTGACACACACACACACAGTGACACACACACACACAGTGACACACACAGTGACACACACAGTGACACACACACACACAGTGACACACACACACACAGTGACACACACACACACACAGTGACACACACACACAGTGACACACACACACAGTGACACACACAGTGACACACACACAGTGACACACACACACACACAGTGACACACACAGTGACACACACACACAGTGACACACACACACACACACACAGTGACACACACACACACAGTGACACACACAGTGACACACACACACAGTGACACACACACACACACACACAGTGACACACACACACAGTGACACACACACACACAGTGACACACACACACACACACGTACACACACAGTGACACACACACAGACACACGTACACACTAACACGCGACAAGTCGCGACCCCTGAGACCCGCGCGGAGCCCAGAAACACGGAAACCACAACCCAACACTTGAGGGCGTCCAGCGCTCGCGGTGGGGGGGTGGTGGGGGGTGGTGGGGGGTGGTGGGGGGTGGTGGGGGGTGGTGGGGGGGCGGTGGGGGTGGTGGGGGGTGGTGGGGGGTGGTGGGGGGCGGTGGGGGTGGTGGGGGGTGGTGGGGGGTGGTGGGGGGGCGGTGGGGGGTGGTGGGGGGTGGTGGGGGGTGGTGGGGGGCGGTGGGGGGTGGTGGGGGGTGGTGGGGGGTGGTGGGGGGTGGTGGGGGGTGGTGGGGGGCGGTGGGGGGTGGTGGGGGGTGGTGGGGGGTGGTGGGGGGTGGTGGGGGGGTGGTGGGGGGGGGGGAACCGGAGCCATTTGCAGATACTTTTGCTGGTTGCGTTGGTTGCGTTGGTTGCGTTGGTTGCGCTGGTTGCGCTGGTTGCGTTGGTTGCGTTGGTTGCGCTGGTTGCGCTGGTTGCGCTGGTTGCGCTGGTTGCGCTGGTTGCGCTGGTTGCGCTGGTTGCGCTGGTTGCGCTGGTTGCGCTGGTTGCGTTGGTTGCGCTGGTTGCGTTGGTTGCGTTGGTTGCGCTGGTTGCGCTGGTTGCGCTGGTTGCGTTGGTTGCGCTGGTTGCGCTGGTTGCGCTGGTTGCGCTGGTTGCGCTGGTTGCGCTGGTTGCGTTGGTTGCGCTGGTTGCGCTGGTTGCGTTGGTTGCGTTGGTTGCGCTGGTTGCGTTGGTTGCGCTGGTTGCGCTGGTTGAGTTGGTTGCGCTGGTTGCGTTGGTTGCGTTGGTTGCGTTGGTTGCGCTGGTTGCGCTGGTTGCGTTGGTTGCGTTGGTTGCGTTGGTTGCGCTGGTTGCGCTGGTTGCGTTGGTTGCGTTGGTTGCGTTGGTTGCGCTGGTTGCGCTGGTTGCGTTGGTTGCGCTGGTTGCGCTGGTTGCGCTGGTTGCGCTGGTTGCGCTGGTTGCGTTGGTTGCGCTGGTTGCGCTGGTTGCGCTGGTTGCGCTGGTTGCGCTGGTTGCGTTGGTTGCGTTGGTTGCGCTGGTTGCGTTGGTTGCGCTGGTTGCGCTGGTTGCGCTGGTTGCGCTGGTTGCGTTGGTTGCGCTGGTTGCGTTGGTTGCGCTGGTTGCGTTGGTTGCGCTGGTTGCGCTGGTTGCGTTGGTTGCGCTGGTTGCGCTGGTTGCGTTGGTTGCGCTGGTTGCGTTGGTTGCGCTGGTTGCGTTGGTTGCGCTGGTTGCGCTGGTTGCGTTGGTTGCGTTGGTTGCGCTGGTTGCGTTGGTTGCGCTGGTTGCGCTGGTTGCGCTGGTTGCGTTGGTTGCGCTGGTTGCGTTGGTTGCGCTGGTTGCGTTGGTTGCGCTGGTTGCGTTGGTTGCGCTGGTTGCGTTGGTTGCGCTGGTTGCGTTGGTTGCGCTGGTTGCGTTGGTTGCGTTGGTTGCGCTGGTTGCGCTGGTTGCGCTGGTTGCGCTGGTTGCGTTGGTTGCGTTGGTTGCGTTGGTTGCGTTGGTTGCGTTGGTTGCGTTGGTTGCGCTGGTTGCGCTGGTTGCGCTGGTTGCGCTGGTTGCGTTGGTTGCGCTGGTTGCGTTGGTTGCGTTGGTTGCGCTGGTTGCGCTGGTTGCGCTGGTTGCGCTGGTTGCGCTGGTTGCGTTGGTTGCGTTGGTTGCGTTGGTTGCGTTGGTTGCGTTGGTTGCGCTGGTTGCGCTGGTTGCGTTGGTTGCGTTGGTTGCGCTGGTTGCGCTGGTTGCGTTGGTTGCGCTGGTTGCGTTGG
>NW_027621367.1:0-12500 GCF_964198595.1 Lampetra fluviatilis | reverse complement strand
TCGTGCAGCTTCTCATACCACGTGCCCTGGATCTCCTGTAGGGGGTGGGGGGTGGGTGGGTGGGTGAGTGGGTGAGTGGGTGGGTGGGTGGGTGAGTGGGTGGGTGAGCGACTCACTCGGACACTCAGCCGAAACCACCCCACTCACCCACCCACCCACCCACTCACCCACTCACCCACCCACCCACTCACCCACCCACTCACCCACTCACCCACCCACCCACTCACCCACCCACCCACTCACTCACTCACCCACCCACTCACTCACTCACCCACCCACCCACCCACTCACCCACCCACCCACCCACTCACTGACTCACCCACTCACCCACCCACCCACTCACCCACCCACCCACCCACCCACCCACTCACCCACCCACTCACCCACTCACCCACTCACCCACTCACCCACCCACCCACTCACCCACCCACACACACACCCACCCACCCACACACCCACACACACACCCACCCACCAGCTCGCCCCCATGATGCTTCATGGCGTACTCCAGGACACCAGCAGCTGCCTCGGGTTGCTGCAGCTTGTTGTTGATGCTGCAACAAGGACAACCCGGGGTAGACACGCACCGTGCTAGAGGGTCTAGTAGAGACTCAGGGTGTAGCAGGGTGTAGTAGAGACTCAGGGTGTAGTAGAGACTCAGGGTGTAGTAGAGACTCAGGGTGTAGTAGAGACTCAGGGTGTAGTAGAGACTCAGGGTGTAGTAGAGACTCAGGGTCTAGTAGAGACTCAGGGTGTAGTAGAGACTCAGGGTGTAGTAGACTCAGGGTGTAGTAGAGACTCAGGGTGTAGTAGAGACTCAGGGTGTAGTAGAGACTCAGGGTGTAGTAGAGACTCAGGGTGTAGTAGAGACTCAGGGTGTAGTAGAGACTCAGGGTGTAGTAGAGACTCAGGGTCTAGTAGAGACTCAGGGTGTAGTAGAGACTCAGGGTGTAGTAGACTCAGGGTCTAGTAGAGACTCAGGGTCTAGTAGAGACTCAGGGTGTAGTAGAGACTCAGGGTGTAGTAGAGACTCAGGGTCTAGTAGAGACTCAGGGTCTAGTAGAGACTCAGGGTCTAGTAGACTCAGGGTGTAGTAGAGACTCAGGGTCTAGTAGAGACTCAGGGTGTAGTAGAGACTCAGGGTGTAGTAGGGTCTAGTAGAGACTCAGGGTGTAGTAGAGACTCAGGGTGTAGTAGAGACTCAGGGTCTAGTAGAGACTCAGGGTGTAGCAGGGTCTAGTAGAGACTCAGGGTGTAGTAGAGACTCAGGGTGTAGTAGAGACTCAGGGTGTAGTAGAGACTCAGGGTCTAGTAGAGACTCAGGGTCTAGTAGAGACTCAGGGTCTAGTAGAGACTCAGGGTGTAGTAGAGACTCAGGGTGTAGTAGAGACTCAGGGTCTAGTAGAGACTCAGGGTGTAGCAGGGTCTAGTAGAGACTCAGGGTGTAGTAGAGACTCAGGGTGTAGTAGAGACTCAGGGTGTAGTAGAGACTCAGGGTCTAGTAGAGACTCAGGGTCTAGTAGAGACTCAGGGTCTAGTAGAGACTCAGGGTGTAGTAGAGACTCAGGGTCTAGTAGAGACTCAGGGTCTAGTAGAGACTCAGGGTGTAGTAGAGACTCAGGGTGTAGTAGAGACTCAGGGTGTAGTAGAGACTCAGGGTGTAGTAGAGACTCAGGGTGTAGTAGAGACTCAGGGTCTAGTAGAGACTCAGGGTGTAGTAGAGACTCAGGGTGTAGTAGAGACTCAGGGTCTAGTAGAGACTCAGGGTGTAGTAGAGACTCAGGGTGTAGTAGAGACTCAGGGTGTAGTAGAGACTCAGGGTGTAGTAGAGACTCAGGGTGTAGTAGAGTGTAGTAGAGACTCAGGGTGTAGTAGAGACTCAGGGTGTAGTAGAGACTCAGGGTGTAGTAGAGACTCAGGGTGTAGTAGAGACTCAGGGTCTAGTAGAGACTCAGGGTGTAGTAGAGACTCAGGGTGTAGTAGAGACTCAGGGTGTAGTAGAGACTCAGGGTGTAGTAGAGACTCAGGGTGTAGTAGAGACTCAGGGTCTAGTAGAGACTCAGGGTCTAGTAGACTCAGGGTGTAGTAGGGTCTAGTAGAGACTCAGGGTGTAGTAGACTCAGGGTGTAGTAGAGACTCAGGGTGTAGTAGAGACTCAGGGTCTAGTAGACTCAGGGTGTAGTAGAGACTCAGGGTGTAGTAGAGACTCAGGGTCTAGTAGAGACTCAGGGTGTAGTAGAGACTCAGGGTGTAGTAGAGACTCAGGGTCTAGTAGAGACTCAGGGTGTAGTAGAGACTCAGGGTGTAGTAGAGACTCAGGGTGTAGTAGAGACTCAGGGTCTAGTAGAGACTCAGGGTCTAGTAGAGACTCAGGGTGTAGTAGAGACACGGGGAGACACGGGGAGACACGGGGAGACACGCGGAGACACGGGGAGACACGGCGAGACACGGGGAGACACGGCGAGACACGGGGAGACACGGCGAGACACGGCGAGACACGGGGAGACACGGGGAGACACGGGGAGACACGGGGAGACACGCGGAGACACGGGGAGACACGGCGAGACACGGGGAGACACGGGGAGACACGGCGAGACACGGGGAGACACGGCGAGACACGGCGAGACACGGGGAGACACGGGGAGACACGGGGAGACACGCGGAGACACGGGGAGACACGGGGAGACACGCGGAGACACGGGGAGACACGGGGAGACACGGCGAGACACGGGGAGACACGGGGAGACACGGGGAGACACGGGGAGACACGGGGGAGACACGGCGAGACACGGGGAGACACGGGGAGACACGGGGAGACACGGGGAGACACGCGGAGACACGGGGAGACACGGCGAGACACGGGGAGACACGGGGAGACACGGCGAGACACGGGGAGACACGGCGAGACACGGCGAGACACGGGGAGACACGGGGAGACACGGGGAGACACGCGGAGACACGGGGAGACACGGGGAGACACGCGGAGACACGGGGAGACACGGGGAGACACGGCGAGACACGGGGAGACACGGGGAGACACGGGGAGACACGGGGAGACACGGGGGAGACACGGCGAGACACGGGGAGACACGGGGAGACACGGGGAGACACGGCGAGACACGGGGAGACACGGTGAAGACTCATGGAGACACGGTGAGACACGGGGAGACACGTGGAGACACGGTGAGACACGGCGAGACACGGGGAGACACGGGGAGACACGAGGAGACTCGGGGAGACACGCGGAGACACGGGGAGACACGGCGAGACACGGGGAGACACGGCGAGACACGGGGAGACACGGCGAGACACGGCGAGACACGGGGAGACACGGGGAGACACGGGGAGACACGGGGAGACACGCGGAGACACGGGGAGACACGGCGAGACACGGGGAGACACGGGGAGACACGGCGAGACACGGGGAGACACGGCGAGACACGGCGAGACACGGGGAGACACGGGGAGACACGGGGAGACACGCGGAGACACGGGGAGACACGGGGAGACACGCGGAGACACGGGGAGACACGGGGAGACACGGCGAGACACGGGGAGACACGGGGAGACACGGGGAGACACGGGGAGACACGGGGAGACACGGGGGAGACACGGGGAGACACGGGGAGACACGGCGAGACACGGGGAGACACGGCGAGACACGGGGAGACACGGTGAAGACTCATGGAGACACGGTGAGACACGGGGAGACACGTGGAGACACGGTGAGACACGGCGAGACACGGGGAGACACGGGGAGACACGGGAGACACGGGGAGACACGGCGAGACACGGCGAGACACGGGGAGACACGGGGAGACACGGCGAGACACGGGGAGACACGGGGAGACACGGCGAGACACGGGGAGACACGGCGAGACACGGCGAGACACGGCGAGACACGGGGAGACACGGGGAGACACGCGGAGACACGGGGAGACACGGGGAGACACGCGGAGACACGGGGAGACACGGCGAGACACGGGGAGACACGGGGAGACACGGGGAGACACGGGGAGACACGGGGAGACACGGGGGAGACACGGCGAGACACGGGGAGACACGGGGAGACACGGGGAGACACGCGGAGACACGGGGAGACACGGCGAGACACGGGGAGACACGGGGAGACACGGCGAGACACGGGGAGACACGGCGAGACACGGCGAGAACACGGGGAGACACGGGGAGACACGGGGAGACACGCGGAGACACGGGGAGACACGGGGAGACACGCGGAGACACGGGGAGACACGGGGAGACACGGCGAGACACGGGGAAACACGGGGAGACACGGGGAGACACGGGGAGACACGGGGGAGACACGGCGAGACACGGGGAGACACGGGAGACACGGGGAGACACGGCGAGACACGGGGAGACACGGCGAGACACGTGGAGACACGGCGAGACACGGGGAGACACACGGAGACACGGGAGACACGGTGAGACACGCGAGACACGGGGAGACACACGGAGACACGGGGAGACACGGGGAGACACGGCGAGACACGGGGAGACACGGGGAGACACGGCGAGACACGGGGAGACACGGCGAGACACGGCGAGACACGGGGAGACACGGGGAGACACGGGGAGACACGCGGAGACACGGGGAGACATGGGGAGACACGCGGAGACACGGGGAGACACGGGGAGACACGGCGAGACACGGGGAGACACGGGGAGACACGGGGAGACACGGGGAGACACGGGGAGACACGGGGGAGACACGGCGAGACACGGGGAGACACGGGGAGACACGGGGAGACACGGCGAGACACGGGGAGACACGGCGAGACACGGGGAGACACGGTGAAGACTCATGGAGACACGGTGAGACACGGGGAGACACGGGGAGACACGGGGAGACACGGAGAGACACGGGGAGACACGGTGAAGACTCATGGAGACACGGTGAGACACGGGGAGACACGTGGAGACACGGTGAGACACGGCGAGACACGGGGAGACACGGGGAGACACGGTAAGACTCGGTGAGACACACGGAGACACGGGGGGGGGGAGGAGGAGGCGGACGTCCGCACCTGATGAGGCCCTCCAGGATGGCGGGAGTGGCTCCCTTCTGGAACTCGAGCTCCTTGTAGTGCAGCGCTTTGGCGTAGGCCCGGCAGTTGGAGGCGCGATCCCCAGCAGCACCACGCCGTTGTCGTCACGCAGAGGCAGCGGGCCCTGCTGTGGGTGGGGCAGCGAGTGGGGCAGGGGGTGGGGCAGTATCATCACGCTGCTGTGGGTGGGGCAGCGAGTGGGGCAGGGGGTGGGGGTGGGGCAGTATCGTCACGCTGCTGTGGGTGGGGCAGCGAGTGGGGCAGCAACGTCACGGTGGGGGTGGTGGGGGGTGGTGGGGGGGGGGGGGTGGGGGTGGTGGGGGGGGGGGTGGTGGGGGGGGGGTGGTGGGGGGGGGTGAAGGTGGTGGTGGCAGTGGTGGTGGTGAGCGGGTGAGTGAGCGAACGAGTCGGTGACGTGAGCGAGCGGCTGAGTGAGTGAGTGACTGAGTGAGCGAGCGGCTGAGTGAGTGAGTGACTGAGTGAGCGAGCGGCTGAGCGGGTGAGTGAATGAGGCGAGCGGCTGAGTGAGCGAGCGACTGAGTGAGTGATGTGAGCGAGCGAGTGACTGAGCGACGTGAATGAGTGAGTGAGAGAAGTGAGTGACGCGAGCGGCTGACTGAGTGAGCGAGTGACCGAGTGACTGAGCGACGCGAGCGACTGAGTGAGTGAAGTGAGCGAGTGAGTGACTGAGTGAGTGAGTGAGCGAGTGAGTGACTGAGTGAGGCGAGCGAGTGACTGACTGAGTGAGTGAGCGGCTGAGTGAGTGAGTGAGGCGAGCGAGTGGCTGAGTGAGTGAGTGAGTGAGCGAGTGAGTGACTGAGTGAGCGAGCGAGTGACTGACTGAGTGAGTGAGCGGCTGAGTGAGTGAGTGAGCGAGTGAGTGAGTGAGTGAGTGAGCGAGTGAGTGACTGAGTGAGTGAGTGAGTGAAGTGAGCGAGTGAGTGACTGAGTGAGCGAGCGAGTGACTGACTGAGTGAAGTGAGCGGCCTGAGTGAGTGAGTGAGCGAGCGAGTGGCTGAGTGAGCGAGTGAGTGAGTGAGTGAGTGAGTGAGCGAGTGAGTGACTGAGTGACTGAGTGAGTAAGTGAGTGAGCGAGTGAGTGACTGAGTGAGTGACTGAGTGACTGAGTGAGCGAGCGAGCGGCTGTGCTACCCTGTCGCTGTGTTCCATGAACTCCGCGAGGTTGAGCAGCGTCTGCGTCACCTCCGTTATGTCCTGCGAGGTGAGCGCCTGAGTGACTGAGTGAGTGACTGAGTGAGTGAGTGGCTGAGTGAGTGAGTGAGCGACTGAGTGAGTGAGTGAGTGAGTGATGACTGAGTGAGTGAGTGAGCGAGCGAGTGACTGAGTGAGTGACTGAGCGACGTGAGTGAGTGAGTGAGCGAGTGACTGAGTGAGTGACTGAGCGAGTGAGTGAGTGAAGCGAGCGAGTGACTGAGTGCCTGAGTGACTGAGTGAGTGAGTGAGCGAGCGAGTGACTGAGCGAGCGACTGAGTGAGCGAAGTGAGCGAAGCGGACCGAGTGAGTGAGTGAGCGGCTGTGCTACCCTGTCGCTGTGCTCCATGAACTCGGCGAGGTTGAGCAGCGTCTGCGTCACCTCCGTGATGTCCTGCGAGGTGAGCGCCAGCTCCATGCTGCCAATGAGCTCATCCTGTTGCTGCTCCCCCAACTCGGACCAGCACGACAGGAAGGCCGCATTGAACAACTCCCTGCAGGGTGCGGGGGGGGGGGGGGGAGGGAGAGTGGGGGGGGGGGGGGAGTGGGGGGGGAGTGGGGGGGGAGTGGGGGGGGAGTGGGGGGGGGAGTGTGGGGGGAGTGGGGGGGGAGTGTGGGGGGAGTGGGGGGGGAGTGGGGGGGGAGTGGGGGGGGAGTGGGGGGGGGAGTGTGGGGGGGAGTGGGGGGGGGAGTGGGGGGGGAGTGGGGGGGGAGAGTGGGGGGAGTGGGGGGAAAGTGGGGGGGGAGTGGGGGGGGAGTGGGGGGAAAGTGGGGGGGGAGTGGGGGGGGAGTGGGGGGGGAGTGGGGGGGGAGTGGGGGGGGAGTGGAGGGGAGTGGGGGGAAAGTGGGGGGGGAGTGGGGGGGGAGTGGGGGGGGAGTGGGGGGGGAGTGGGGGGGAGTGGGGGGGGAGTGGGGGGGGGAGTGGGGGGGAGTGGGGGGGGAGTGAAGGGGGAGTGGAGGGAGAGTGGGGGGGGAGTGGGGGGGAGTGGGGGAAAGTGGGGGGGGAGTGGGGGGGAGTGGGGGGGGAGTGGGGGGGGGAGTGGGGGGGAGTGGGGGGAAAGTGGGGGGGGAGTGGGGGGGGCAGTGGGGGGGAGTGGGGGGGGAGTGGAGGGGGAGTGGGGGGGGAGTGGGGGGGGAGTGGGGGGGGAGTGGGGGGGAGTGTGGGGGGAGTGGGGGGGGAGTGGGGGGGGAGTGGAGGGGGAGTGGGGGGGGAGTGGGGGGGGAGTGGGGGGGGAGTGGGGGGGGAGTGGGGGGGAGTGGGGGGGGAGTGGGGGGGGAGTGGGGGGGGAGTGGGGGGGGAGTGGGGGGAAAGTGGGGGGGGGAGTGGGGGGGGAGTGGGGGGGGAGTGGGGGGGGAGTGGAGGGGGAGTGGGGGGGAAAGTGGGGGGGGAGTGGGGGGGGAGTGGGGGGGAGTGGGGGGGGAGTGGGGGGGAGTGGGGGGGGAGTGGGGGGGGAGTGGGGGGGAGTGGGGGGGGAGTGAAGGGGGAGTGGAGGGGGAGTGGGGGGGGAGTGGGGGGGGAGTGGGGGGAAAGTGGGGGGGGAGTGGGGGGGGAGTGGGGGGGGAGTGGGGGGGGAGTGGGGGGGAGTGGGGGAAAGTGAAGGGGGAGTGGGGGGGAGTGGGGGGGGAGTGGGGGGGGAGTGGAGGGGGAGTGGGGGGGGAGTGGGGGGGAGTGGGGGGGGAGTGGGGGGGAGTGGGGGGGAGTGGGGGGGAGTGGGGGGGGAGTGGAGGGGGAGTGGGGGGGGAGTGGGGGGGGAGTGGGGGGGGAGTGGGGGGGGAGTGGGGGGGAGTGGGGGGGAGTGGGGGGGGAGTGGGGGGGGAGTGGGGGGGAGTGGGGGGGAGTGGGGGGGGAGTGGGGGGGGAGTGGAGGGGGAGTGGGGGGGGGAGTGGGGGGAAAGTGGGGGGGGAGTGGGGGGGGAGTGGGGGGGGAGTGGGGGGGGAGTGGGGGGGAGTGGGGGGAAAGTGGGGGGGGAGTGGGGGGGGAGTGGGGGGGAGTGGGGGGGGGAGTGGGGGGAGAGTGGGGGGGGAGTGGGGGGGAGTGGGGGGGGAGTGGGGGGGAGTGGGGGGGGAGTGGGGGGGAGTGGGGGGGAGTGGGGGGGGGAGTGGAGGGGGAGTGGGGGGGGGAGTGGGGGGGAGTGGGGGGAAAGTGGGGGGGGAGTGGGGGGGGAGTGGGGGGGGAGTGGGGGGGGAGTGGGGGGGGAGTGGGGGGGAGTGGGGGGAAAGTGGGGGGGAGTGGGGGGGGAGTGGGGGGGAGTGGGGGGAGAGTGGGGGGGGAGTGGGGGGGAGTGGGGGGGGAGTGGGGGGGGAGTGGGGGGGAGTGGGGGGGAGTGGGGGGGGAGTGGGGGGGGAGTGGGGGGGAGTGAGGGGGAAGTGGGGGGGGAGTGGGGGGGGAGTGGGGGGGAGTGGGGGGGAGTGGGGGGGGAGTGGCGGGGGAGTGGGGGGGAGTGGGGGGGGAGTGGGGGGGGGAGTGGAGGGGGAGTGGGGGGGGAGTGGGGGGGAGTGGGGGGAAAGTGGGGGGGGAGTGGGGGGGGAGTGGGGGGGGAGTGGGGGGGGAGTGGGGGGAAAGTGGGGGGGGAGTGGGGGGGGAGTGGGGGGGAGTGGGGGGGAGTGGGGGGAGAGTGGGGGGGGAGTGGGGGGGAGTGGGGGGGGAGTGGGGGGGGAGTGGGGGGGAAGTGGGGGGGGAGTGGGGGGGAGTGGGGGGGAGTGGGGGGGGAGTGGAGGGGGAGTGGGGGGGAGTGGGGGGGGAGTGGGGGGGAGTGGGGGGGAAAGTGGGGGGGGGAGTGGGGGGGAGTGGGGGGGGAGTGGGGGGGGAGTGGGGGGGGAGTGGGGGGGGAGTGGGGGGGAGTGGGGGGGAGTGGGGGGGAGTGGGGGGAAGTGGGGGGGGAGTGGGGGGGGAGTGGGGGGGGAGTGGGGGGGGAGTGGGGGGGGAGTGGGGGGGGAGTGGGGGGGAGTGGTGGGGGGAGTGTGGGGGAGTGGGGGGGGGAGTGGGGGGGGAGTGGGGGGGGAGTGGGGGGGGAGTGGGGGGGGGAGTGGGGGGGAGTGGGGGGGGAGTGGGGGGGGAGTGGGGGGGGAGTGGGGGGGGAGTGGGGGGGGGAGTGGGGGGGGAGTGGGGGGGGGAGTGGGGGGGGAGTGGGGGGGGAGTGGGGGGGGAGTGGGGGGGGAGTGGGGGGGGAGTGGGGGGGGAGTGGGGGGGGGAGTGGGGGGGGAGTGGGGGGGAGTGGGGGGTGAGTGGGGGGGGAGTGGGGGGAGAGAGTGTGGGGGGGAGAGTGGGGGGGGAGAGTGGGGGGGGGAGGGGGGGGAGTGGGGGGGGAGTGGGGGGGGAGGTGTGGGGGGGAGTGGGGGGGGAGTGTGGGGGGGAGTGGGGGGGGAGTGGGGGGGAGTGGGGGGGAGTGGGGGGGGAGTGGGGGGGGAGTGGGGGGAGTGGGGGGAGTGGGGGGGGAGTGGGGGGGGAGTGGGGGGGAGTGGGGGGGGAGTGGGGGGAGTGGGGGGGGAGTGGAGGGGGGAGTGGGGGGGGGAGTGGGGGGGAAGTGGGGGGGAGTGGGGGGGGGAGTGGGGGGGGAGTGGGGGGGGAGTGGGGGGGAAGTGGGGGGGGAGTGGGGGGGGAGTGGGGGGGGAGTGGGGGGGGGAGTGGGGGGAGTGGGGGGGGGAGAGTGGGGGGAGTGGGGGGGGGAGTGGGGGGGGAGTGGGGGGGGAGTGGGGGGGGGAGTGGGGGGGAGTGGGGGGGGGGGTGGTGGAGGGGGAGTGGGGGGGGAGTGGGGGGGGAGTAGGGGGGGAGTGGAGTGGGGGGAGAGGTGGGGGGGAGTGGGGGGGAGTGGGGGGGGGAGTGGGGGGGGGGGAGTGGGGGGGGAGTGGGGGGGGAGTGGGGGGGGAGTGGGGGGGGAGTGGGGGGGGAGTGGGGGGGAGTGGGGGGGGGAGTGGGGGGGAAAGTGGGGGGGGGAGTGGGGGGGGGGAGTGGGGGGGGAGTGGGGGGGGAGTGGGGGGGGAGTGTGGGGGGGAGTGTGGGGGAGTGTGGGGGGAGTGGGGGGGAGTGGGGGGGGAGTGGGGGGAGGGGGAGTGGGGGGGGAGTGGGGGGGGAGTGGGGGGGGAGTGGGGGGGGGAGTGGGGGGAGTGGGGGGGAGTGGGGGGGGAGTGGGGGGGAGTGGGGGGGGAGTGGGGGGGGGAGTGGGGGGGACGTGGGGGGGGATGGGGGGAGAGTGGGGGGGGAGTGGGGGGGGAGAGTGGGGGGGGAGTGGGGGGGAGGGGGGGGGAGTGGGGGGGGAGTGGGGGGGAGGGGGGGAGTGGGGGGGGAGTGGGGGGGGAGTGGGGGGGAGTGGGGAGTGGGGGGGAGTGGGGGGAGTGGGGGGGGAGTGGGGGGAGTGGGGAGTGGGGGGAGAGTGGGGGGGAGTGGGGGGGAGTGGGGGGGAGTGGGGGGGGAGTGGGGGGGGAGTGGGGGGGGAAGTGGGGGGGGGGAGTGGGGGGGGAAGTGGGGGGGGAGTGGTGGGGGGAGTGGGGGGGAGTGGGGGGGGAGTGGGGGGGGGAGTGGGGGAAGTGGGGGGGGAGTGGGGGGGGAAGTGGGGGGGGAGTGGGGGGGGAGTGGGGGGGAGTGGGGGGGGGAGTGGGGGGGGAGTGGGGGGGGAGTGGGTGGGGAGTGGGGGTGGGGAAGTGGGGGGGGAGTGGGGGGGGAGTGGGGGGGAAGTGGGGGGGAGTGGTGGGGGGGAGTGGGGGGGAGTGAGTGGGGGGGAGTGGGGGGGGGAGTGGGGGGGGAGTGGGGGGGGGTGTGGGGGGGAGGTGGGGGGAGTGGGGGGAGAGTGGGGGGGAGTGGTGTGGGGGGAGTGTGGGGGTGAGTGGGGGGGGAGTGGGGGGGGAGTGGGGGGGGAGTGGGGGGGGAGTGGGGGGGAGTGGGGGGGGAGTGGGGGGGAGTGTGTGGGGGAGAGTGGGGGGGGAGAGTGGGGGGAGTGGGGGGGAGTGGGGGGGAGTGGGGGGGGAGTGGGGGTGGGGAGTGTGGGGGAGTGGGGGGGAGAGAGGTGTGTGGGGGAGTGGGGGAGAGTGTGGGGGGAGAGTGGGGGGAGAGTGTGGGGTGGGGGGAGAGTGTGGGGGGGAGTGGGGGCGGAGAGTGTGGGGGGATGGGGCTGAGGGGGAGTGGGGAGTGGGGGTGAGTGGGGGGAGAGTGGGGGGAGGGGAGAGTGGTGGGGAGAGTGTGGGGGGAGTGTGGGGGAGTGTGGGGGAGAGTGTGGGGGGGAGAGAGTGTGGGGGGAGTGGGGGCAGTGTGGGGGAGTGGGGGAGTGGGGGGAGAGTGGGGGGAGAGTGGGTGAGTGTGTGGGGAGTGTGGGGGGGAGTGTGGGGGGGGGAGTGTGGGGGGGAGTAGAGTTGAGGAAATATCCTACTTTGGGGTTCACGATGGCCGTGTGCGTGTACAGGTGTGTGTGTGATGGTGTGTGTGTGGGTGTGTGTGTGTCTGTGTCTGTGTGTCTGTGTGTGTGTCTGTGTCTGTGTGTCTGTGTGTGTGTCTGTGTGTCTGTGTGTGTGTCTGTGTGTGTGTCTGTGTGTGTGTGTGTCTGTGTGTGTGTGTGTGTCTGTGTCTGTGTGTGTGTGTCTGTGTCTGTGTGTGTGTGTGTCTGTGTGTGTGTGTGTCTGTGTGTGTGTGTGTCTGTGTGTGTGTCTGTGTGTGTGTCTGTGTGTGTGTCTGTGTGTGGTGTCGTGTGCGTGTGCGTGTCTGTGTGTGTGTCTGTGTGTGTGTCTGTGTGTGTGTCTGTGTGTGTCTGTGTGTGTCTGTGTGTGTGTGTCTGTGTGTGTGTCTGTGTGTGTGTGTCTGTGTGTGTCTGTGTGTGTGTGTGTCTGTGTGTGTGTCTGTGTGTGTGTGTCTGTGTGTGTGTGTGTCTGTGTGTGTCTGTGTGTGTGTGTGTGTCTGTGTGTGCGGCGTGCGTGTGTGTGTGCGTGCGTGTGTGTGTGTGTGCTCACCGCGCTAGGGGGGTGTACGACTGGGCGAGTGTCCAGCAGGATCGCAGCGCTGGGGAGGGCGACTCCTTGAGCAGCTCCACGCTGAGGCGCCTCAACCACTCCATCCAGTCGTCCTTGGAGACGCGGCGCGCCGCTCCCCACGCCTACACAGACACAGTCACTCACTCAGTCACTCAGTCAGTCACTCATACACTCAGTCAGTCACTCACTCACTCATACACTCAGTCAGTCACTCACTCAGTCAGTCACTCACTCACTCACTCACTCAGTCACTCACCCAGTCAC
>NW_027621366.1:0-45000 GCF_964198595.1 Lampetra fluviatilis | reverse complement strand
ACCATAGACTCAACACTGCCCATAGACTCAACACTGCACCATAGACTCAACACTACCCATAGACTCAACACTGCCCATTGACTCAACACTGCCCATAGACTCGACACTGCCCATAGACTCAACACTACCCATAGACTCAACACTGCCCATAGACTCAACACTGCCCATAGACTCGACACTGCCCATAGACTCAACACTGCACCATAGACTCAACACTACCCATAGACTCAACACTGCCCATTGACTCAACACTGCCCATAGACTCAACACTGCCCATAGACTCAACACTACCCATAGACTCAACACTGCACCATAGACTCAACACTACCCATAGACTCAACACTGCCCATTGACTCAACACTGCCCATAGACTCGACACTGCCCATAGACTCAACACTACCCATAGACTCAACACTGCCCATTGACTCAACACTGCCCATAGACTCGACACTGCACCATAGACTCAACACTGCCCATAGACTCAACACTGCACCATAGACTCGACACTGCCCATAGACTCAACACTGCACCATAGACTCAACACTGCCCATAGACTCAACACTGCCCATAGACTCAACACTGCACCATAGACTCAACACTGCCCATAGACTCAACACTGCCCATAGACTCAACACTGCACCATAGACTCAACACTGCCCATAGACTCAACACTGCCCATAGACTCAACACTGCCCATAGACTCAGCACTGCCCATAGACTCAACACTGCACCATAGACTCAACACTGCCCATAGACTCAACACTGCACCATAGACTCAACACTGCACCATAGACTCAACACTGCCCATAGACTCAACACTGCCCATAGACTCAACACTGCCCATAGACTCAGCACTGCCCATAGACTCAACACTGCACCATAGACTCAACACTGCCCATAGACTCAACACTGCACCATAGACTCAACACTGCCCATAGACTCAACACTGCCCATAGACTCAACACTGCACCATAGACTCAACACTGCCCATAGACTCAACACTGCACCATAGACTCAACACTGCCCATAGACTCAACACTGCACCATAGACTCAACACTGCACCATAGACTCAACACTGCACCATAGACTCAACACTGCCCATAGACTCAACACTGCACCATAGACTCAACACTGCCCATAGACTCAACACTGCACCATAGACTCAACACTACCCATAGACTCAACACTGCCCATTGACTCAACACTGCCCATAGACTCGACACTGCCCATAGACTCAACACTACCCATAGACTCAACACTGTCCATTGACTCAACACTGCCCATAGACTCGACACTGCACCATAGACTCAACACTGCCCATAGACTCAACACTGCACCATAGACTCGACACTGCCCATAGACTCAACACTGCACCATAGACTCAACACTGCCCATAGACTCAACACTGCCCATAGACTCAACACTGCACCATAGACTCAACACTGCCCATAGACTCAACACTGCCCATAGACTCAACACTGCCCATAGACTCAGCACTGCCCATAGACTCAACACTGCACCATAGACTCAACACTGCCCATAGACTCAACACTGCACCATAGACTCAACACTGCACCATAGACTCAACACTGCCCATAGACTCAACACTGCCCATAGACTCAACACTGCCCATAGACTCAGCACTGCCCATAGACTCAACACTGCACCATAGACTCAACACTGCCCATAGACTCAACACTGCACCATAGACTCAACACTGCCCATAGACTCAACACTGCCCATAGACTCAACACTGCACCATAGACTCAACACTGCCCATAGACTCAACACTGCACCATAGACTCAACACTGCCCATAGACTCAACACTGCACCATAGACTCAACACTGCACCATAGACTCAACACTGCACCATAGACTCAACACTGCCCATAGACTCAACACTGCACCATAGACTCAACACTGCCCATAGACTCAACACTGCACCATAGACTCGACACTGCCTATAGACTCACCACTGCCCATAGACTCAACACTGCACCATAGACTCAACACTGCACCATAGACTCAACACTGCCCATAGACTCAACACTGCCCCATAGACTCAACACTGCACCATAGACTCAGCACTGCCCATAGACTCAGCACTGCCCATAGACTCAACACTGCACCGTAGACTCAACACTGCCCATAGACTCAACACTGCCCATAGACTCAGCACTGCCCATAGACTCAACACTGCACCGTAGACTCAACACTGCCCATAGACTCAACACTGCACCATAGACTCAGCACTGCCCATAGACTCAGCACTGCCCATAGACTCAACACTGCACCGTAGACTCAACACTGCACCATAGACTCAACACTGCACCATAGACTCAACACTGCACCGTAGACTCAACACTGCACCATAGACTCAACACTGCACCGTAGACTCAACACTGCACAATAGACTCAACACTGCACCGTAGACTCAACACTGCACCGTAGACTCAACACTGCCCATAGACTCAACACTGCACCGTAGACTCAACACTGCACCGTAGACTCAACACTGCACCATAGACTCAACACTGCACCGTAGACTCAACACTGCCCGTAGACTCAACACTGCACCGTAGACTCAACACTGCACCGTAGACTCAACACTGCACAATAGACTCAACACTGCACCGTAGACTCAACACTGCACCGTAGACTCAACACTGCCCATAGACTCAACACTGCACCGTAGACTCAACACTGCACCGTAGACTCAACACTGCACCATAGACTCAACACTGCACCGTAGACTCAACACTGCCCGTAGACTCAACACTGCACCGTAGACTCAACACTGCACCGTAGACTCAACACTGCACAATAGACTCAACACTGCACCGTAGACTCAACACTGCACCGTAGACTCAACACTGCCCGTAGACTCAACACTGCACCGTAGACTCAACACTGCACAATAGACTCAACACTGCACCGTAGACTCAACACTGCACCGTAGACTCAACACTGCCCGTAGACTCAACACTGCACCGTAGACTCAACACTGCCCGTAGACTCAGCACTGCACCATAGACTCAACACTGCACCATGCCCCTACTGAACCACCATCATCATCATCACGGAGGCTAGGAGATGTTGATTACCTCGCCTGGTACACAGGAGGTCGTGGGTTCCATCCCGACCCTGACGACGCCTGCTGCTGTAGATGTGGAGTCTGCGTCTCTCTCTCTCTCATCATCATTATGGTGGCTAGGAGATGTTGACTACCTCGCCTTGGCTACAGGAGGTCGTGTGTTCGATCCCGACCCTGACGACGCCTGCTGCTGTAGAATTGGAGTCTGCGTTTCTCTCTCTCATCATCATCATCATCACGGTGGCTATGAGATGTTAACTACCTCGCCCGGTACACAGGAAGTCGTGGGTTAGATCCCGACCCTGACGTCACCTGCTGCTGTAGATTTGGAGTCTGCGTCTCTCTCCCTCTCATCATCATCACGGTGGCTAGGAGATGTTGACTACCTCGCCTGGTACACAGGAGGTTGTGGGTTCGATCCCAGACCCTGACGACGCCTGCTGCTACTGCTGTAGATTTGGAGTCTGCGTCTCTCTCTCATCATCAGCACGGTGGCTAGGAGATGTTGACTACCTCGCCTGGTCTACAGGAAGTCGTGGGTTCGATCCCACCTTGACGACGCCTGCTGCTGTAGATTTGGAGTTTGCGTCTCTCTCTCTCTCATCATCATCATCACGGTGGCTAGGAGATGTTGACTACCACGCCTGGTACGCAGGAGGTCGTGGGTTCTATCCCGACCCTGACGACGCCTGCTGCTGTAGATGTGGAGTCTGCGTCTCTCTCGCTCTGTCTGTCTCCCCGTAGACGCGTGGATTTTTCCACCGGTTTTTCCCCCCTTCCACATTTAGAATCAACCGCGCTGTTTAAAGTGTTTGTCCACACGATGATGATGATAATGATTATAAGCCGTTTGGTTGAGCCGCTATCGTTAGGTAGCTTCTCAGAAATAAAGTTAATCGTTTTTTAGGGAGTCGTTTGCATATTCCCGTCGCTAAATTTGTGTATTTCAATGAGTCACCACCGGAAAATAAAATCTTGACACTTCTCGCAACCCCCCAGAAAGGGCATCTCACACCCCACGGTTAAGAACCACCACACTACACTATACACGACTTTACACTACTCTAAACTACACTATACACGACTTTACACTACTCTAAACTACACTATACACGACTTTACACTACTCTAAACTACACTATACACGACTTTACACTACTCTAAACTACACTATACACTACACTATACACTACTATACACTACTATACACTACACTATACACTGCACTATACACTACACTATACACGACTTTACACTACTCTAAACTACACTATACACGACTTTACACTACTCTAGACTACACTATACACTACACTATACACTACTATACACTACTATACACTACACGACACACTACACTATACACTGCACTATACACTACACTATACACTATTTTACATTACTCTAAACTACACTAAACACTTAGCTACTGGACACTACGATACTCTACATTATACACTACTATAAACTACACCATACACTACTATACACTACACTATACACTACACTATACACTACTATACACTACACTATACACTACTATACACTACACTATGCACTACACTATACACTACATCAGTGGTTCTTGACCTTTAATGCAGACTTCTAAATTAAGAGCGTGGCGAGATGCCACGGGCGAGGAAGTCAACATCTCCTGGCCACCGTGATGATGATGATGAGAGAGACGCAGACTCCACATTTACAGCAGCAGCAGCAGGCATCGTCAGGTTCGGGATGGAACCCACGACCTCCTGCAGACCAGGCGAGGTAGTCAACATCTCCTGGCCACCGTGATGATGATGATTATGAGAGAGAGAGACGCAGACTCCAAATATACAGCAGCAGGCATCGTCAGAGTCGGGATGGAACCCACGACCTCCTGCAGACCAGGCGAGGTAGTCAACATCTCCTGGCCACCGTGATGATGATGATTATGAGAGAGAGAGACGCAGACTCCAAATATACAGCAGCAGGCATCGTCAGAGTCGGGATGGAACCCACGACCTCCTGCAGACCAGGCGAGGTAGTCAACATCTCCTGGCCACCGTGATGATGATGATTATGAGAGAGAGAGACGCAGACTCCAAATATACAGCAGCAGGCATCGTCAGAGTCGGGATGGAACCCACGACCTCCTGCAGACCAGGCGAGGTAGTCAACATCTCCTGGCCACCGTGATGATGATGATTATGAGAGAGAGAGACGCAGACTCCAAATATACAGCAGCAGGCATCGTCAGAGTCGGGATGGAACCCACGACCTCCTGCAGACCAGGCGAGGTAGTCAACATCTCCTAGCCACCGTGATGATGATGATAGACGCAGACTCCACATTTACAGCAGCAGCAGCAGGCATCGTCAGGTTCGGGATGGAACCCACGACCTCCTGTACACCGGGCGAGGTAGTCAACATCTCCTGGCCACCGTGATGATGATGATGAGAGAGAGAGACGCAGACTCCACATCTACAGCAGCAGGCGTCGTCAGGTTCGGGATGGAACCCACGACCTCCTGCAGACCAGGCGAGGAAGTTAACGTGAGTGTGTGTATGTGAGTGTATGTGTGTGAGTGTGTGTGTATGTGAGAGTGTATGTGAGTGTGTGTGTGTATGTGTGTATGATTGTGTGTATGTGAGTGTATGTGTGTGTGTGAGTGTGTGTGTATGTGTGTATGATTGTGTGTATGTGAGTGTATGTGAGTGTATGTGTATGTATGTGTGTGAGTGTGTGTGTATGTGAGTGTATGTGTATGTGTGTGTGTGAGTGTGTGTGTATGTGAGTGTATGTGTATGTGTGAGTGTGTGTGTATGTGTGTATGATTGTGTGTATGTGAGTGTATGTGAGTGTATGTGTATGTGTGTGTGTGAGTGTGTGTGTATGTGAGTGTATGTGTATGTGTGTGTGTGAGTGTGTGTGTATGTGAGTGTATGTGTATGTGTGAGTGTGTGTGTATGTGTGTATGATTGTGTGTATGTGAGTGTATGTGAGTGTATGTGTATGTATGTGTGTGAGTGTGTGTGTATGTGAGAGTGTATGTGTGTGTGTGAGTGTGTGTGTATGTGTGTATGATTGTGTGTATGTGAGTGTATGTGAGTGTATGTGTATGTATGTGTGTGAGTGTGTGTGTATGTGAGAGTGTATGTGTGTGTGTGAGTGTGTGTGTATGTGTGTATGATTGTGTGTATGTGAGTGTATGTGAGTGTATGTGTATGTATGTGTGTGAGTGTGAGTGTGTGAGAGTGTATGTGAGTGTGTGTGTATGTGAGAGTGTATGTGTGTGTGTGAGTGTGTGAGAGTGTATGTGTGTGTGTGAGTGTGTGTGTGTATGATTGTGTGTGTGGATGTGAGTGTGGATGTGAGTGTGTGTGTGTATGTGTGTATGATTGTGTGTATGTGAGTGTATGTGTATGTGAGTGTATGTGTATGTATGTGTGTGAGTGTGTGTGTATGTGTGTATGTATGATTCTGTGTATGTGAGTGTGTGTGTGGATGTGAGTGTGTATGTGTGTATGTATGATTGTGTGTATGTGTGGATGTGAGTGTGTATGTATGATTGTATGTATGTGAGTGTATGTGTATGTGTGGATGTGAGTGTGTGTGTGTATGTGTGTGTATGTGTGTATGTATGATTGTGTGTATGTGTGGATGTGAGTGTGTATGTATGATTGTATGTATGTGAGTGTATGTGTATGTGTGGATGTGAATGTGTGTGTGTATGTGTGTGTATGTGTGTATGTATGATTGTGTGTGTGTGTGAGTGTATGTGTATGTGTGTATGATTGTGTGTATGTGTGTGTATGTGTGTGTGTGTATGATTGTGTGTGTGTGTGTGTATGATTGTGTGTGTGTGAGTGTATGTGTATGTGTGTATGTGTGTGTGTGTGAGTGTATGTGTATGTGTGTATGTGTGTGTGTGTATGTGTGTGTGTGTATGATTGTGTGTGTGTGTATGATTGTGTGTGTATGTGTGTGTGTATGTGTGTATGATTGTGTGTGTGTGTATGATTGTGTGTGTATGTGTGTGTGTGTATGTGTGTGTGTGTATGTGTGTGTATGATTGTGTGTGTGTGTGAGTGTGTGTGTGTGTATGTGTGTGTATGATTGTGTGTGTGTGAGTGTGTGTGTGTATGATTGTGTGTGTGAGTGTATGTGTGTGTGTGTATGTGTGTGTGTATGATTGTGTGTGTGTGTGAGTGTATGTGTATGTGTGTATGATTGTGTGTGTGTGTGTATGTGTGTGTGTGTATGATTGTGTGTGTGTGTGTATGATTGTGTGTGTGTGAGTGTATGTGTATGTGTGTATGTGTGTGTGTATGATTGTGTGTGTGTGTATGATTGTGTGTGTATGTGTGTGTGTATGTGTGTATGATTGTGTGTGTGTGTATGATTGTGTGTGTATGTGTGTATGTGTGTGTGTGTGTATGTGTGTGTATGATTATGTGTGTGTGTGAGTGTGTGTATGTGTATGTGTGTGTGTGTATGTGTGTGTGTGAGTGTGTGTGTGTATGATTGTGTGTGTGTGAGTGTGTGTGTATGTGTGTATGTGTGTGTGTGTGAGTGTATGTGTATGTGTGTGTGTATGTGGATGTGTGTGAGTGTGTGTGTATGTGTGTGTATGATTGTGTGTGTGTGTGAGTGTGTGTGTGTATGATTGTGTGTGTGTGAGTGTATGTGTATGTGTGTATGATTGTGTGTATGTGTGTGTGTGAGTGTATGTGTGTATGTGTGTGTGAGTGTATGTGTGTATGTGTGTGTGTGTGAGTGTATGTGTGTATGTGTGTGTGAGTGTATGTGTGTATGTGTGTGTGTGCGTGTCGTCCCACATTCTTCCGCGTGTTTTTCTCGCTCTCGGTGTGGGGAAAATCCGCGCCGCTCCCCATAAAGGCGCCGTGCAGAGTGCAGGGCACCCATCACAGGCGAGGAGAGACTCACTCACCCACTCACACCGCCACCCCGGGTGGCAAGTCCGCATCTCTGTCTCTCGCTGTCTCTCTCTGTCTCTGTGTGTCTCTCTGTGTGTCTCTCTGTGTGTCTGTGTCTCTCTCTCTCTGTCTCTGTGTGTCTCTCTGTGTGTCTTTCTCTCTGTGTCTCTCTGTGTCTCTCTCTCTGTGTCTCTCTCTGTCTCTCTCTGTGTCTCTCTCTGTCTCTCTCTGTGTCTCTTTCTGTCTCTCTCTGTCTCTCTCTGTGTGTCTCCCAAACTCTCTCTGTCTCTATCTGTGTCTCTCTGTGTCTCTCTCTGTGTCTATCTCTGTCTCTCGCTGTCTCTCTCTGTCCCTCTGTGTGTGTCTCTCTCTCTGTGTCTCCCAGTCTGTCTAGCTGCCTATGAGTCTGTCTATCTGTCTGTCTCCTTGTCTATCTATCATCCTGCTTTGCTAACATCGGCTCGACGTCCGTTCCACATCAGAAGCCATGCGAGTCAGCGTTGTCCGCCTGCTGGTAAGTTACGACAAGCAGGCAAAGACACACAGACACACACACACAGACACACACATACACATACACAGACACACACACAGACAGACACACACAAACACACACAGACAGACACACACACAGACAGACACACATACATACACACATACAGACACACACATGCAGACAGACACACAGACACACACACACAGATACACAGACACACAGACACACACACAGATACACACAGATAGACACACACACACACAGATACACAGACACACAGACACACACACAGATACACACAGATAGACACACAGACACACACAGACATACACACAAAGACATACACACACAGCCACACACACAGACTCACAGGCTAGGTACAGGAGGAGGAAGTCACGGGACAGACCCAGGTGCTATGGGTTGACTGCTGTGCCAGGATATTTGGAGTCTGCGTCTCTCTCATCATCATCATCACGGTGGCTATGAGATGTTGACTACCTCGCCTGGTCTACAGTATGTGTGTCTCTCTCTTCATCATCATCATCACGGTGGCTATGAGATGTTGACTACCTCGCCTGGTCTACAGTCTGTGTGTCTCTTTCTCATCATCATCATCACGGTGGCTATGAGATGTTGACTACCTCGCCTGGTCTACAGTCTGTGTGTCTCTTTCTCATCATCATCATCATCATCACGGTGGCTATGAGATGTTGACTACCTCGCCTGGTCTACAGTCTGTGTGTCTCTTTCTCATCATCATCATCATCATCACGGTGGCTATGAGATGTTGACTACCTCGCCTGGTCTACAGTCTGTGTGTCTCTCTCTTCATCATCATCTTCACGGTGGCTATGAGATGTTGACTACCTCGCCTGGTCTACAGTCTGTGTCTCTCTCTTCATCATCATCTTCACGGTGGCTAGGAGATGTTGACTACCTCGCCTGGTCTACAGTCTGTGTGTCTCTCTCTTCATCATCATCTTCACGGTGGCTATGAGATGTTGACTACCTCGCCTGGTCTACAGTCTGTGTCTCTCTCTTCATCATCATCTTCACGGTGGCTAGGAGATGTTGACTACCTCGCCTGGTCTACAGTCTGTGTGTCTCTCTCTTCATCATCATCATCACCGCGGTGGCTAGGAGATGTTGACTACCTCGCCCGGTCTACAGGAGGTCGTGGGTTCTATCCCGACCCTGACGACGCCTGCTGCTGTAGATGTGGAGTCTGTGTCTCTCTCTCTCTCATCATCATCACGGTGGCTAGGAGATGTTGACTACCTCGCCTGGTCTACAGGAAGTCGTGGGTTCTATCCCGACCCTGACGACGCCTGCTGCTGTAGATGTGGAATCTGCGTCTCTCTCCCCGTGGTCACTGCGTGGATCTGTCTCTCTGGGTCCTCCGTTTCTATTCCCCTCCACATTTAGAATCAACGTCACCACTCACGCTGTTTTAGAGGGTTTGGCCGCTGCTTTCAATGTCCACGTGGTATGATGACGATGCTAAACCACGTGGGTCTCTATGGGTCTCTATGTGTTTCTATGTATCTCTATGGGGCTCTGTGTATTGCTATGGGTCTCTATGTGTCTCTATGTATCTCTATGGGTTTCTATGTATGTCTATGTCATCACCACCATCATCACCACCACCATCATCACCACCACCACCATCATCATCACCACCATTCTCACCACCATCCTCACCACCACCACCACCATCCTCACCATCACCACCATCACCACCACCACCCTCACCACCACCACCCTTACCACCACCACCACCCTCACCACCATCATCACCACCACCACCATCATCATCACCACCATTCTCACCACCATCCTCACCACCACCACCACCCTCACCACCACCACCACCCTCACCACCACCACCCTCACCACCACCACCCTCACCACCATCATCACCCTCACCACCCTCACCACCCTCACCACCCTCACCACCACCACCCTCACCACCACCACCACCACCCTCACCACCACCATTACCCTCACCACCCTCACCACCACCACCCTCCTCACCACCACCCTCACCACCCTCACCACCTCCTCACTCTGCCAGGCTCTCTCCACCGCAGTCTCCACCCTGCTGCTGCTGCTGCTGATGACCTCCGCCCATCCCTGCACCGCTTCCAAGCCCAAATCCGGAGCGAAGGGTGGAAGAGCTGAAAAAGGAGGTGGTGGTGGAGGTGGAGGTGGAGGTGGAAAAGGAGGTGGAGGAGGAGGAGGAGGTGGAGCAAGAGGAGGAGGCAAAATCAAGAAGTCTCGCTGCTTCAGGGAGGCTGACGAGGCGCTCCTCCTGGAGACCTACTGGGGAAAGAGCATTCGTGTAGTCGGACAGCTGGACATGGTCAGACTGGCCCAAGTCCTCGAGCAAGTTGATGCTGGGCGCGTGAAGAGAGCTGGTGGTGGTGGTGGTGCTGGTGGTGCTGGTGGTGGTGGTGGTGCTGGTGGTGGTGGTGCTGGTGCTGGTGGTGCTGGTGGTGGTGGTGGTGCCACGAATTGCCCCCAGGGATCGCTGAAAAGTGGCTTCGGTGTTGTTCTGGACGACCAGCTGGGTGGAGACGTCGCATTGAGGGCACTTTCGCCGTGGAGATACGCGTGAGTTTCTCGCGCCCCACCACACAATCGCTCTTTCAATTTATTTTTTATTTTATTTTTTTAAATTCCTTTTTTATTAAGTTCGCTCGCTTGCTTGCACGCGTAGGACCGTGCAAATGTTTCGGTCGTTTTTTTTTAACCCACTTCCCGTGATCCAATCGAGCTGACGTTTTGCACGCAGACTCGTTGTGCGTGACAATTAATGTTCGTGTAAAAATGTTTCTCCAAAATTTTACACTTTTTAGGACAAAAATATTATATGTAATTACCAATTGCTGAATGGTGCAATGCAATCATCTGACCCATAGGTGGCAGCCATCTCAAGCCAGAGGACGAGAGGACTCTAGCCGCCACGCATATAAAGGATTTAGAGTGAAAAACTTTGTTTTTAAATCCTTTATATTAAGTTCGCTTGCTTGCTTGCTTACGACCGTGCAAATCTCTCGGTCGTTTTTTAACCCACTTCCCGTGATCCAATCGAGCTGACACATTTTCCACGCAGACTCGTTGTGCGTGACAATTAATTTTCGTGGAAAAAAACTCCAAAATTTAACACTGTTTAGGGAAATTTTTAAAAATATTTAATTGCCAATTGCTTAATGCTGGCAGGCAATCATCTGACCCATAGGTGGCAGCCATCTCAAGCCAGAGGACGAGAGGACTCTAGCCGCCACGCATATAAAGGATTTAGAGTGAAAAACTTTGTTTTTAGGGGGTTATACTTATTTACGATGCAGAGGAAACAAGATGATGCTCGGATGTAGTCGGGAATTTGCTTGGATCATCATTTCGTTTTTTAAATCCTTTATATTAAGTTCGCTTGCTTGCTTGCTTGCGTGCTTGCTTGCTTGCTTAGGACCGTGCAAATCTTTCGGTCGTTTTTTAACCAACTTCCCGTGATCCAATCGAGCTGACGTTTTGCACACAGACTCGTCGTGCGAGACAATTAATGTTCGGGAAAAGAAATTCCCAAAATTTAACACTTTTTAGGCAAAAGAAATGTATTTTACATTTATTCAAATATAACTCATTCATCGCTTTGGCTGAACGTCACAGTATAAGAGCCCAGAGCGTAACCCCTCCACAGGCTGTGGCGGAGTAGCGCAGTTGGTAGCGCCCTCGCTTCCCATGCCAAAGGTCGCGGGATCGATCCCCGCGTCCTCCACAGGCGAATATATTTTTAAATCCTTTATATTAAGTTCGCTGCCACGCATATAAAGGATTTATAGTGAAAAACTTTGTTTTTACGGGTTATACTTATTTTCGTTTTTTTTTTCTTCAATGCTTTATGTGCTCCATGTGGCCATCGCAAACGATAGCAGCTCAAGCGCGTGGCTTGGGTTGCGCTCGAAACGTCGTGGGGTTTTTTTGCTTTTGTTAAAAAAAATATTTAAAATTTCATTTTTTTATTTTAATTATTATTATTTTTTAATTAAAATTTTATTTAAAAATTATTGTTTGATTTTATTAGAATTTATTAATTTTTTTTTGCTATAAAAGCATGTTTACGTTTTATTTTTAATTTTAATTTCATTTTAATTTTACAATTTATTTTTATTTTATTTTTTCTTTCATGTTCAATTTCATTTTCACGTTCCATCTACGACACTTTTCCCCCAACCCACCAAAGAACACCACAACACTCTGATGATTCTAATTCTGACTCACGTACGCTGTACCCCCCCCTCCCCCTCCCCTCACCCCTCCACCACCCGGCTCACCACATCCAGCATCCGCCACGACACCACCACGTACCCCTCAAAGTACGCGGAGGCTGAGTGCCTTTGCCGAGGCTGCCTCGATCCGAGCCGTGGCTACAGAGAGACCCGCGACCTCAACTCGGTGGAAGTGAGACGCTCCATGAAGGTTCTCAAACGTCGACCCTGCCCGGGCGGCTCGCACGACGAGTTCCGCTACGACGTGGAGTACCGGCAAGTCGCCACGGCCTGCGTCTGCGTGCGTCCGGTTCGCGCCGGGGCCTAACGCAGGTTGCGCCCTGGGACCCACTCAACCACTCACTCACCCACTCACTCACCCAGACACTCAGACACTCACCCAGACACTCAGACACTCACCCACTCACTCACCCACTCACTCACCCACCCACCCAGACACTCAACCAGACACTCAGACACTCACCCAGACACTCACCCACTCACCCAGACACTCACCCAGACACTCACCCAGACACTCACCCAGACACTCAGTCAGTCACCCAGACACTCACCCACTCACTCAGATACTCATCTAGACACTCACCCACACACCCACTCACCCACCCACTCACCCAGACACTCACCCAGACACTCACCCAGACACTCACCCACCCACACACCCACCCACACACCCACTCACCCACCCACTCACCCAGACACTCACCCAGACACTCACCCAGACACTCACCTACCCACACACTCACTCATCCACCCACTCACCCACCCACACAGACACCAACGCGCGCACGACGAGTTCCGTTACGACGTGGAGTACCGGCAAGTCGCCACGGCCTGCGTCTGCGTGCGTCCGGTTCGCGCCGGGGCCTGACGCAGGTTGCGCCCTAGGACCCACTCATCCACTCACTCACCCACTCACTCACCCAGACACTCAGACACTCACCCAGACACTCACCCAGACACTCACCCAGACACTCACCCAGACACTCAGACACTCACACAAACACTCACTCAGACACTCACCCAGACACTCACTCACTCAGACACTCACTCACCCACTCACTCACCCACTCACTCACTCATTCACTCACTCACCCAGGCACTCACCCACTCACCCAGACACTCACTCATTCACTCACACACCCACTCACTCACCCAGACACTCACCCACTCACTCACCCAGACACTCACTCATTCACTCACACATCCACCCACTCACCCACCCACTCATTCACCAACCCACCCACCCACTCATTCACCAACACACTCACCCACCCACCCACTCACCCACCCACTCACCCACCCACCCACTCACCCACCCACCCACCCACTCACCCACCCACTCACCCACTCATCCACTCACTCACCCACTCACTCACCCAGACACTCAGACACTCACCCAGACACTCACCCAGACACTCACCCAGACACTCACCCACTCACCCAGACACTCACACAAACACTCACTCAGACACTCACCCAGACACTCACTCACTCAGACACTCACTCACCCACTCACTCACCCACTCACTCACTCATTCACTCACTCACCCAGGCACTCACCCACTCACCCAGACACTCACTCATTCACTCACACACCCACTCACTCACCCAGACACTCACCCACTCACTCACCCAGACACTCACTCATTCACTCACACATCCACCCACTCACCCACCCACTCATTCACCAACCCACCCACCCACTCATTCACCAACACACTCACCCACCCACCCACTCACCCACCCACTCACCCACCCACCCACTCACCCACCCACCCACCCACTCACCCACCCACTCACCCACTCATCCACTCACTCACCCACTCACTCACCCAGACACTCAGACACTCACCCAGACACTCACCCAGACACTCACCCAGACACCCACCCACTCACCCAGACACTCACACAAACACTCACTCAGACACTCACCCAGACACTCACTCACTCACCCACCCACTCACCCACCCACTCACCCACCCACCCACCCACCCACTCACCCACCCACCCACTCACCCACCCACCCACTCACCCACCCAAGCACTTTGCCCCCCGTGGGGACAGCTGAGTGGTCACAGTTCGTGGTGGTGGCGGTGATTGTTGTTGTTTGTTGTTGTTTGTTGATGTTGTTTGTTGTTGTTTGTTGATGTTGTTGTTGCTGCTGCCCGAGCGAGCCCCACGTGTCGTAGACGCGGCCTGCAGGTCCAGCCACTGGGTCAATGATTCACAGGTTAGAGAGGGCAGAGGCAAAGGTGCCCAGTGTAGCCTCTGCAGACTGTAGGGGCAAGTGCTGTTAGCTGCCAGCAGCTACACCAGCGCGAGACACACAGACACACAGACACAGACACACACACACAGATATACACACACACAGACACACATACGCAGACACACAGACACACACACAGACACATATACACACACACAGACAAACACATTGACACACACACACACAGACACACACAGACACACAAACAGACACACACACAGACATACACACACACACACAGACACACACACAGACACACACACATAGACACACACACAGACACACACAACAACCGCCATTCGCCACTAAGTGGCGGTGACGTCACCACGACGCTTGTGCCAGGCCATGTGCACCTTGAGGCCACGTGAAGTGTCGAACGCCCGCTGGCAGGAGGTCACGGGGCAGACCCACCAGGTGCCACGGGTCGACTGACCGAGATGACCGAGATGACTGACTGATGCACCACCTGTGCCCCCTACTGTGCCAACTTGCTGTGCTTTAGCCACCCGCTACCACCACCACCCACTCCACCACTATCTCCACCACCACCTCTACCACCACCACCCACTCCACCACCACGCACTCCACCACCACCACCTCTACCACCACCACCCACTCCACCACCACCACCCACTCCACCACCACCTCCACCACCACCACCACCACCACCCACTCCACCACCACCACCTACTCCACCACCACCTCCACCACCCACTCCACCACCACCACCTCCACCACCACCACCCACTCCACCACCACCACCCACTCCACCACCACCTCCACCACCACCACCACCTCCACCACCCACTCCACCACCACCACCGCCTCCACCACCACCACCCACTCCACCACCACCACCCACTCCACCACCACCTCCACTTCCACCACCCACTCCACCACCACCACCTACTCCACCACCACCTCCACCACCCACTCCACCACCACCTCCACCACCACCACCCACTCCACCACCACCACCCACTCCACCACCACCTCCACCACCACCACCACCTCCACCACCACCACCCACTCCACCACCACCACCCACTCCACCACCACCTCCACCACCACCACCCACTCCACCACCACCACCCACTCCACCACCACCTCCACCTCCACCACCCACTCCACCACCACCACCTACTCCACCACCACCTCCACCACCCACTCCACCACCACCACCTCTACCACCACCACCGCCTCCACCACCACCACCACCCACTCCACCACCACCTCCACCACCACCACCACCACCTCCACCACCCACTCCACCACCACCACCACCCACTCCACCACCACCACCCACTCCACCACCACCACCCACTCCACCACCACCTCCACCACCCACTCCACCACCACCTCCACCACCTCCTTGTTTCATGAACGAGTTTCTGCCATCGTATTCGAGTCGTAGTTTGTTGTTGATGTCGTTGAACCTGCTTATTTATTAAGTTAAGAACTTCAGGGTGAAAAACCAGAAACACCCCACCCCCACCCCTCTCCCCATTCTTATAGTTTTCATACTTAAATTAACTTGTCGTAAGTTATTGCTGTAATTCCAGCGCACGGGAACTAATTTACACTTTATTTAATAAATGTTGTTGGTTGTTGTTGTTGTTGTTGTTGATATTGAATTAAATTATTTGCTCAATGTCCAATGCGCTCGCTGTGGTTTATTTTGAATCCTTTATATTAAGTTCGCTCGCTTGCCTGCTTAGGACCGTGCAAATCTTTCGGTCGTTTTTTAACCCACTTCCCGTGATCCAATCGAGCTGACACATTTTCCACACAGACTCGTTGTGCGTGACAATGAATTTTCGTAAAAAATATTTTCCAAAATTTTACACTTTTTAGGACAAAAATATTATATTTAATTACCAATTACTTAATGGTGCAATGCAATCATCTGACCCATAGGTGGCAGCCATCTCAAGCCAGAGGACGAGAGGACTCTAGCCGCCACGCATATCAAGGATTTAGAGTGAAAAACTTTGTTTTTACTGGTTATACTTGATGCCGTTGTCACGATTGAGGACTCCCGTATCTGGCTCGGTTCTGGCTCGGTTCTGGCTCGGTTCTGGCTCGGTTCTGGCTCGGTTCTGGCTCGGGTCTGGCTCGGTTCTGGCTCGGTTCTGGCTCGGTTCTGGCTCGGGTCTAGCTCGGTTCTGGCTCGGGTCTGGCTCGGTTCTGGCTCGGTTCTGGCTCGGGTCTGGCTCGGTTCTGGCTCGGTTCTGGCTCGGTTCTGGCTCGGTTCTGGCTCGGGTCTGGCTCGGTTCTGGCTCGGGTCTGGCTCGGTTCTGGCTCGGGTCTGGATCGGTTCTGGGTCGGGTCTGGCTCAGTTCTGGCTCGGGTCTGGCTCAGTTCTGGCTCGGGTCTGGCTCGGTTCTGGTTCGGGTCTGGCTCAGTTCTGGCTCGGGTCTGGCTCGGTTCTGGCTCGGTTCTGGCTCGGGTCTGGCTCGGTTCTAGCTCGGCTGCTCTAGCTTGGCTCACCCACCCACCAACCTCCCCCCCATCTACCCACCAATCTCCCCATCCCACCCACCAACCTCAACCCCCACTCACCCACCCACCAATCTCCACCTCCCACCCACCAACCCCCCACACCCACCAAACCCCCCCACCCCCCACCCACTCACCCACTAACCAATCTCCCCACCCCACCCACCAACCCCCCCACCCCCCCCACCAACCCCCCCACCCCCCCCACTCACCCACTCACCAATCTCCACCCCCCCCCACCAACCTCCCCCCCACTCACCCACCCACCAATCTCCCCACCCACCAACCCCCCCACCAACCCCCCCACCCCCCCACTCACCCACCCACCAATCTCCACCCCACCCACCAACCTCCCTCCACCCCCCCCAACAACCTCCCCCCACCCCCACCCTCCAACACACCCCCAACCTCCCTCCACCCCCAACCTCCCCCCACCTTCCCCAACCTCCCCCACCCCCAACCTCCCCCCACCCCCAACCTCCCCCCACCTTCCCCAACCTCCCCCACCCCCAACCTCCCCCCACCCCCAACCTCCTCCCCCACCCCCAACCTCCCCCCACCCCCAACCTCCCCCCACCCCCAACCTCCCCCCCCACCCCCAATCTCTCTCCACCCCCAACCTCCCTCCACCCCCAACCTCCCCCCACCCCCAACCTCCCCCCACCCCCAACCTCCCCCCCACCCCCAATCTCCCTCCACCCCCAACCTCCCCCCACCCCCAACCTCCCCCCACCTTCCCCAACCTCCCCCACCCCCAACCTCCCCCCACCTTCCCCAACCTCCCCCACCCCCAACCTCCCCCCACCCCCAACCTCCCCCCACCCCCAACCTCCCCCCACCCCCAACCTCCCCCCCACCCCCAACCTCCCTCCACCCCCAACCTCCCCCCACCCCCAACCTCCCCCCACCCCCAACCTCCCCCACCCCCAACCTCCCCCCACCCCCAACCTCCCCCCACCCCCAACCTCCCTCCACCCCCAACCTCCCCCCACCCCCAACCTCCCCCCCACCTTCCCCAACCTCCCCCACCCCCAACCTCCCCCCAACCTCCCCCCACCCCCAACCTCCCCCCACCCCCAACCTCCCTCCACCCCCAACCTCCCCCCACCCCCAACCTCCCCCCACCCCCAACCTCCCCCCACCCCCAACCTCCCCCCCCCACCCCCAACCTCCCCCCACCCCCAACCTCCCTCCACCCCCAACCTCCCCCCACCCCCAACCTCCCCCCACCTTCCCCAACCTCCCCCACCCCCAACCTCCCCCCAACCTCCCCCCACCCCCAACCTCGAACCCACCCCCAACCTCCCTCCACCCCCAACCTCCCCCCACCCCCAACCTCCCCCCACCCCCAACCTCCCTCCACCCCCAACCTCCCCCCACCCCCAACCTCCCCCCACCCCCAACCTCCCTCCACCCCCAACCTCCCTCCACCCCCAACCTCCCCCACCCCCAACCTCCCCCCACCTTCCCCAACCTCGCCCCACCCCCAACCTCCTCCACCCCCAACCTCCCCCCTTTCCCCAACCTCCCCCACCCCCAACCTCCCCCCACCTCCAACCTCCCCCCCCCACCCCCAACCTCCCCCCACCCCTAACCTCCCCCCACCTCCAACCTCCCCCCCCACCCCCAACCTCCACCCCCACCCCCAACCTCCCCCCAACCCCAACCTCCCCCCACCCCCAACCTCCCCCCACCCCCAACCTCCCCCCACCTTCCCGCCCCTCCCCCACCCCCAATCTCCCTCCACCCCAACCTCCCCCCAACCCCAACCTCCCCCACCCCCAACCTCCCCCCACCCCCAACCTCCCCCCACCCCCAACCTCCCCCCACCCCCAACCTCCCCCACCTTCCCCAACCTCCCCCACCCCCAATCTCCCCCCACCCCCAACCTCCCCCCACCCCCAACCTCCCCCCACCTTCCCCAACCTCCCCCACCCCCAATCTCCCCCCACCCCCAACCTCCCCCACCCCCAACCTCCCCCCACCTTCCCCAACCTCCCCCACCTTCCCCAACCTCCCCCCACCCCCAACCTCCCCCCACCCCCAACCTTCCCCCATCTTCCCCAACCTCCCCCACCCCCAACCTCCCCCCACCCCCAACCTCCCCCCACCTTCCCCAACCTCCCCCAGCCCCAATCTCCCCCCACCCCCAACCTCCCCCCACCCCCAACCTCCCCCCACCTTCCCCAACCTCCCCCACCCCCAACCTCCCCCCACCCCCAACCTCTCCCCTCCCCAACCTTCCCCCACCTTCCCCAACCTCCCCCACCCCCAACCTCCCCCCACCCCCCAACCTCCCCCCACCCCCAACCTCCCCCACCCCCAATCTCCCTCCACCCCCAACCTCCCCCCACCCCCAACCTCCCCCCACCCCCAACCTCCCCCCACCCCCAATCTCCCTCCACCCCCAACCTCTCCCCACCCCCAACCTCCCCCCACCCCCAACCTCCCCCCACCTTCCCCAACCTCCCCCCACCTTCCCCAACCTCCCCCACCCCCAATCTCCCTCCACCCCCAACCTCCCCCCACCCCCAACCTCCCCCCACCTTCCCCAACCTCCCCCACCCCCAACCTCCCCCCACCCCCAACCTCCCCCCACCCCCAACCTCCCCCCACCTTCCCCAACCTCCCCCACCCCCAACCTCCCCCACCCCCAACCTCCCCCCACCCCCAACCTCCCCCCACCCCCCAACCTCCCCCCACCTTCCCCAACCTCCCCCACCCCCAATCTCCCCCCACCCCCAACCTCCCCCCACCCCCAACCTCCCCCCACCTTCCCCAACCTCCCCCACCCCCAACCTCCCCCACCCCCAATCTCCCTCCACCCCCAACCTCCCCCCACCCCCAACCTCCCCCCACCCCCAACCTCCTCCCACCCCCAACCTCCCCCCACCCCCAACCTCTCCCCACCCCCAACCTCCCCCCACCCCCAACCTCCCCCCACCTTCCCCCAACCTCCCCCCACCTTCCCCAACCTCCCCCACCCCCAATCTCCCTCCACCCCCAACCTCCCCCCACCCCCAACCTCCCCCCACCTTCCCCAACCTCCCCCACCCCCAACCTCCCCCCACCTTCCCCAACCTCCCCCACCCCCAACCTCCCCCACCCCCAACCTCCCCCCACCCCCAACCTCCCCCCACCCCCAACCTCCCCCCACCTTCCCCAACCTCCCCCACCCCCAACCTCCCCCACCCCCAATCTCCCCCCCACCCCCAACCTCCCCCCACCCCCAACCTCCCCCACCCCCAACCTCCCCCACCCCCAATCTCCCCCCACCCCCAACCTCCCCCCACCCCCAACCTCCCCCCACCTTCCCCAACCTCCCCCACCCCCAACCTCCCCCACCCCCAATCTCCCTCCACCCCCAACCTCCCCCCACCCCCAACCTCCCCCCACCCCCAACCTCCTCCCACTCCCAACCTCCCCCCACCCCCAACCTCTCCCCACCCCCAACCTCCCCCCACCCCCAACCTCCCCCCACCTTCCCCAACCTCCCCCCACCTTCCCCAACCTCCCCCACCCCCAATCTCCCTCCACCCCCAACCTCCCCCCACCCCCAACCTCCCCCCACCTTCCCCAACCTCCCCCACCCCCAACCTCCCCCCACCCCCAACCTCCCCCCACCTTCCCCAACCTCCCCCACCCCCAACCTCCCCCACCCCCAACCTCCCCCCACCCCCAACCTCCCCCCACCCCCAACCTCCCCCCACCTTCCCCAACCTCCCCCACCCCCAATCTCCCCCCACCCCCAACCTCCCCCCACCCCCAACCTCCCCCCACCTTCCCCAACCTCCCCCACCCCCAACCTCCCCCACCCCCAACCTCCCCCACCCCCAACCTCCCCCCACCTTCCCCAACCTCCCCCACCCCCAACCTCCCCCACCCCCAACCTCCCCCACCCCCAACCTCCCCCCACCCCCAACCTCCCCCAACCTCCCCCACCCGCCCAAACCTCCCCCACCCCCCACCCCCAAACTCCCTCCACCCCTCCCCCCACCCCCAACCTCCTGCCACCCCCAACCTCCCTCCACCCCCACCCCCAACCTCCCCCCACCCCCCCACCCCCAACCTTCCTCCACCCCTCCCTCCACCCCCAACCTCCCTCCACCCCCACCCCCAACCTCCCCCCCTACCCCCAACCTCCCCCCACCCCCCCACCCCCAACCTCCCTCCACCCCCCACCCCCAACCTCCCCCCACCCCCCCACCCCCAACCTTCCTCCACCCCTCCCTCCACCCCCAACCTCCCTCCACCCCCACCCCCAACCTCCCCCCCTACCCCCAACCTCCCCCCACCCCCCCACCCCCAACCTCCCTCCACCCCCACCCCCAACCTCCCCCCCCACCCCCCCACCCCCAACCTCCCCCCCCACCCCCCCACCCCCAACCTCCCTCCACCCCTCCCTCCACCCCCAACCTCCCTCCACCCCCACCCCCAACCTCCCCCACCCGCCCAAACCTCCCTCCACCCCTCCCTCCACCCCTCCCTCCACCCCCAACCTCCCTCCACCCCCACCCCCAACCTCCCTCCACCCCCACCCCCAACCTCCCCCCCTACCCCCAACCTCCCCCCACCCCCCCACCCCCAACCTCCCTCCACCCCCACCCCCAACCTCCCCCCCCACCCCCCCACCCCCAACCTCCCCCCCCACCCCCCCACCCCCAACCTCCCTCCACCCCTCCCTCCACCCCCAACCTCCCTCCACCCCCACCCCCAACCTCCCCCACCCGCCCAAACCTCCCTCCACCCCTCCCTCCACCCCTCCCTCCACCCCCAACCTCCCTCCACCCCCACCCCCAACCTCCCTCCACCCCCACCCCCAACCTCCCCCCCCACCCCCCCACCCCCAACCTCCCCCCCCACCCCCCCACCCCCAACCTCCCCCCCCACCCCCAACCTCCCTCCACCCCTCCCTCCACCCCCAACCTCCCTCCACCCCCACCCCCAACCTCCCCTACCCGCCCAAACCTCCCTCCACCCCTCCCTCCACCCCTCCCTCCACCCCCAACCTCCCTCCACCCCCACCCCCAACCTCCCCCCCCACCCCCCCACCCCCAACCTCCCCCCCCACCCCCCCACCCCCAACCTCCCTCCACCCCTCCCTCCACCCCCAACCTCCCCCCACCCCCAATCTCCCCCACCCGCCCAAACCTCCCTCCACCCCTCCCCCCACCCCCAACCTCCCTCCACCCCTCCCCCCACCCCCCCAACCTCCGCCCATCCCCCAACACCAACCCCCACCACCCCTCACCTCTTCCGGCCCCCACCCCCACCCCACCCCCACCCCACCCCCGGAAGTGACGTCACGCGGCAGACATTTTCTACAAAAACGATTTCCCGTTCCTTCCTCGCGCGTGGCCGCGGGCGCCATTTTTGATGAAAATTTTTACCTCCGAAATTTGTTTTTATTTTCTCTCAAAAATCCATTAAATAACTCCGTTTTTTCCGCCTCACCCCTCATTACAAAAACGACCGCGCGCGACACGCAGACAGAGACAACCGAGAGATAGAGAGAGAGATGCCTCCAAAAAAAAATCGAAACGGATTCTACGCCTACATGAAGGAACAGACATCGACGTTGAGACGAGCGGGAATTGAAGTTAATGGATTCGAGGACGCGGCCCGGCTCTGCGCGCCCGGTTGGGAGGTAAGCAAAATAAAATAACTTTTTAAAAAACTAAAAATTCCTTCGGTTGATTATCGTTTGGGTTCTTTCGGTGCAAGTTACGTGGATGGGAAAAATATAAGGTAAAAATCTAAAACTAATAACTCATTCGGTTGAATATTGTTTGAATTCGTTCGGGGAAAAGTTACGGAGATGGAAAAAAATAATAAAATGAAACTTAATGAAAACACAAAAACTCCTTCGGTTGATTATCGTTTGGGTTCTTTCGGTGAAAGTTACGTGGATGGGAAAAATATAAGGTAAAAATCTAAAACTAATAACTCATTCGGTTGAATATTGTTTGAATTCGTTAGGGGAAAAGTTACGGAGATGGAAAAAAATAATAAAATGAAACTTAATGAAAACAAAAAAACTCCTTCGGTTGATAATTGTTTTGGTAGTTTCGGTGAAAGTTACGTGGATGGGAAAATTATAAAGTAAAAATATTAATACCCTTGGTTCTTTCGGTAAAGTCTCGTAGAAGGGAAATAATAACATATTTTTTATTTTATTACTTCCCTTCTACGTGACTTTACCGAAAGAACCAAGAAGAGTGTGTATAGTGTGGTGTAGTGTATAGTGTAGTGTATAGTAGTAGTGTATAGTGTAGTGTGTAGTGTATAGTATATAGTGTAGTGTATAATAGTGTAGTGTATAGTGTAGTGTATAATGTAGTGTATAGTGTAGTATACTAGTACAGCACTAACCGGCTGTGTGTTTGAGAGTGAACCCACTACAACGTTTATAATTGTAGTGTAGTTGGCAGTGCTGCAGCTTGTGTCAGGCATAGACATGACGTTAACTTGCTCATCCCCCTAATCTCTCTGCCTAATGATGATGGCGGCGATGGTGTTTGCTGTGATGATGATGTCAGTCAGCGATGATGATGATGATGATGCGATGGTGTTTGCTGTGATGATAATGATGTCAGTCAGCGATGATGATGATGCGATGATGATGGCGATGGTATTTGCTATGATGATGATGATGTCAGTCAGCGATGATGATGATGATGATGCGATGGTGTTTGCTGTGATGATAATGATGTCAGTCAGCGATGATGATGATGCGATGATGATGGCGATGGTATTTGCTATGATGATGATGATGTCAGTCAGCGATGATGATGATGATGATGCGATGGTGTTTGCTGTGATGATAATGATGTCAGTCAGCGATGATGATGATGCGATGATGATGGCGATGGTATTTGCTATGATGATGATGATGTCAGTCAGTGATGATGATGATGATGGCAGCGATGATGATGATGATGATGGCAGCGATGGTGTTTGCTATGATGATGGTGGCGATGATGATGATGATGATGACGGCGATGATGATGATGACGGCGATGATGATGATGATGGTGGCGATGGTGATGATGATGATAACGGCGATGATGATGATGATGATGACAGCGATGATGATGATGATGACGGCAGCAATGGTGTTTGCTATGATGATGATGACGGCGATGATGATGACGACGATGATGATGATGATGACGGCGATGATGATGATGATGACGGCGATGATGATGATGATGACGGCGATGGTGATGATGATGACGGCGATGGTGATGATGATGACGGCGATGGTGATGATGATGACGGCGATGATGATGATGATGATGACGGCAGCAATGGTGTTTGCTATGATGATGATGATGGCGGACGATGGTGTTTGCGACGACGATGACGACGGTGGTGGTGGTGGTAGTTGTGGTGGTGGTGATGGTGATGGTGGTGCTTGCTATGATGATGGTGGCGATGATGATGATGACGACGGTGGTGGTGGTGATGGTGGTGATGGTAGTTGTGGTGGTGGTGCTTGCTATGATGATGGTACAGATGATGATGATGATGATAATGATGATGTGACGACGATGATGACGACGGCGGTGGTGGCGGTGATGGTGGTTGTGGTGGTGTGGTGGTGGTGGTGATGGTAATTGTGGTGGTGATGGTGGTGTTGGTGATGGTGGTGGTGCTTGCTATGATGATGATGATGACGGCGGTGGTGGTGATGGTGGTTGTGGTGGTGATGGTGGTGGTGTTTGTGGTGGTGATGATGATGGTGGTGATGGTGGTTGTGGTGGTGGTGGTGATGGTAGTTGTGGTGGTGGTGATGGTAGTTGTGGTGGTTGTGGTGGCGGCGGTGATGATGGTGGTGGTGATGGCGGTGGTGGTGGTGATAGTGATGGTAGTTGTGGTGGTGGTGGTGATGGCAGTGGTGGTGGTGATGGTGATGGTAGTTGTGGTGGTTGTGGTGGCGGCGGTGATGATGGTGGTGGTGATGGCGGTGGTGGTGGTGATAGTGATGGTAGTTGTGGTGGTGGTGGTGATGGTGGTGGTGGTGGTGATGGTGATGGTAGTTGTGGTGGTGGTGGTGATGGTGGTTGTGGTGATGGTTGTGGTGATGGTGGTTGTGGTGATGGTTGTGGTGGTGGTGATGGTGGTTGTGGTGGTGGTTGTGGTGGTGGTGGTGGTTGTGGTGGTGGTTGTGGTGGTGGTGATGGTGGTTGTGGTGGTGGTTGTGGTGGTGGTGGTTGCGCGAAGGCTCTGGACGCGGAGGAGAAGCTCCGCTATCGGCCGTCCAAGGTGGAGGAGAGTTGCTGGCAGCTGCCCGTCACGCTGCAGGCGGGGACAGTGCCCAGAGGCAGCAGCAGCCATCGCAAGCACCAGCAGGTGAGTGGTGGGGGTGGTGGTGGTGGTGGTGGTGGGGGTGGTGGTGGTGGGGGTGGTGGGGGTGGTGGTGGTGGGGGTGGTGGGTGGTGGTGGTGGTGGGGGTGGTGTGGGTGATGATGGTGGTGGGGCTGGTGGCGGTGGTGGGGGTGGTGGTGGTGGTAGGGGTGGCGGGGGTGGTGGTGGGGGTGGTGTGGGGGTGGTGGTGGTGGTGGGGGTGGTGGGGGTGGTGGTGGTGGGGGTGGTGGGTGGTGGTGGGGGTGGTGTGGGTGATGATGATGGTGGTGGGGGTGGTGGCGGCGGTGGGGGTGGTGGTAGTGGGGGTGGTGGTGGGGGTGGTGGTGTTGGTGGTGGTGGAGGCTTCTGAAGGCCACCACCACCACAACCGACACCCTACCCGTACCTGGCCGTACCCTACCCGATACCCGGCCGGGTACGGGTAGGCCGTGAGTCACTGGTGAGTCACCGTGTGTCACTCATTTCCCAACGTCTTGTCTCTTCTCACGATTCAAGTTCCTAGAATGAACCCACCCGCGCCTGCAACGTGGCTTCATCCCAGAGGTTGCAATCGGGTACCCGATACCCGTACCCTACCCGTACCCTACCGGATACCGGTCGGGTACGGGTAGCCGGGTATAGGGTACGGGTACGGCCGGGTATCGGGTAAGGTACGGGTACCCGTTTGCGACCCTGGTGCGGCCGGGTACGGGTACGGCTAAGGAATCAAAACCCGTTAGCGACCTCTGACCCAAACTGCCCCTCTCGCCGGCAGCGGGCAAGTCGCCCCCGGCGGTGGTGGCGGCGGCCTTGCGAAGGCTTCGTGGTGGGGGAGAGGACCTCTTTGTGTGTGTCGCGTGTGTCGCCCTCAGGCCGTCGAGAAGGTGGAGGAGGAGGAGGAGCGAGCGGCGAGGAAGGAGGAGGCTCGCCGCAAGGTGGTGGAGTCCTGGCCTCCGGGAGACGGTGAGGCAGCGTCCATTTTCACCGTCGGAGCGGACCTAGGGGGCGTTCGTCAGGGTCGGGATCGAACCCACGACCTCATGTAGACCAGGCGGGGTAGTTAACTTTTCCTAGCCACCGTGATGATGATGATGATGAGAGAGAGACGCAGACTCCACATCTACAGCAGCAGGGGTTATCAGGGTCAGGATTGAACCCACGACCTCCTGTAGACCAGGCGAGGTAGTCAACATCTCATAGCCACCGTGATGATGATGAGAGAGACAGACACAGACTGTAGACCAGGCGAGGTAGTCAACATCTCATAGCCACCGTGATGATGATGATGATGAGACAGACACACAGACTGTAGACCAGGCGAGGTAGTCAACATCTCCTAGCCACTGTGATGATGATGAGAGAGACAGACACAGACTGTAGACCAGGCGAGGTAGTCAACATCTCATAGCCACCGTGATGATGATGATGATGATGAGACAGACACACAGACTGTAGACCAGGCGAGGTAGTCAACATCTCATAGCCACCGTGATTGATGATGAGAGAGACACACAGACTGTAGACCAGGCGAGGTAGTCAACATCTCACAGCCACCGTGATGATGAGAGAGAGAGAGACGCAGACTTCAAATCTATAGCAGCAGCAGCAGTCGTGACGACCTGGTGTAGCGGTGACGTGTCTGTGCGTATGTGTGTTGTGTGTGTGTGTTGTGTGTGTGTGCTGCGTGTGTGTGTTGTGTGTGTGTTGTAGGCGTGTGTGCTACGTGTGTGCTGCGTGTGTGTTGCGTGTGTTGTGTGTGTGTGTTGTAGGCGTGTGTGCTACGTGTGTGCTGCGTGTGTGTTGCGTGTGTTGTGCTGCGTGTGTGTTGTGTGTGTGTTGCGTGTGCGTGTTGCGTGTGTGTGTTGCGTGTTGCGTGTTGCAGGCGTGTGTGACGTGGAGCTGGTGGTGGTGGACGTGCTGATGAAACTCGATGAACCGGGCTGTGACGTGTCGCTGCGTGTGTGTTGCGTGTGTGTTGCGTGTGCGTGTTGCGTGTGTGTGTTGCGTGTTGCAGGCGTGTGTGACGTGGAGCTGGTGGTGGTGGACGTGCTGATGAAACTGGATGAACCGGGCTGCGACATCGTCCTGCCGTGCGAGTTGGCGGCCGCCCGCTTCTCGCTGCGCCGAGGCCTCATCACCTCCATACACCACTTCGTGGACAGCGGTGAGGCGGTGGTGGTGGTGGTGGTGGTGGCGGTGGTGGTGGTGGTGTGGTGGTGGTAGTGGTGTGGTGACGGTGGTGGCGGCGGAGGTGATGGTGGTGGTGGTGATGGTGGTGATGGTGGCGGTGATGGTGGCGGTGGTGGTGGTAGAGGTGGTGGCGGCGGTGGTGGAGGTGGTGGTGATGGTGGTGGTGGTGGCGGTAGAGGTGGTGGCGGTAGAGGTGGTGGCGGTGGTGATGTTGATGGTGGAGGCGGTGATGGTGGCGGCGGAGGTGATGGTGGAGGTGGTGGAGGTGGTGGCGGCGGCGATGGAGGTGGTGATTGTGATGGTGGTGGTGGCGGTGGTGGTGGAGGTGATGGTGGTGGTGGCGGCGGTGATGGTGGCGGTGATGGTGGCGGTGATGGTGGAGGTGATGGTGGAGGTGATGGTGGAGGTGATGGTGGAGGTGATGGTGGAGGTGATGGTGGAGGTGATGGTGGAGGTGATGGTGGAGGCGATGGTGGCGGCGATGGTGGCGGCGATGGTGGAGGCGATGGTGGAGGTGATGGTGGCGGCGGAGGTGATGGTGGCGGCGGCGGTGATGGTGGTGGTGGAGGTGATGGTGGGAGGTGATGGTGGAGGTGATGGTGGTGACGGCGGTGATGGTGGTGGTGGAGGTGATGGTGGAGGTGATGGTGGAGGTGATGGTGGAGGTGATGGTGGAGGTGATGGTGGAGGTGATGGTGGAGGTGATGGTGGAGGTGATGGTGGCGGCGGAGGTGGTGGTGGTGGTGGAGGTGATGGTGGCGGCGGAGGTGACGGTGGTGGTGACGGTGGTGGTGTTGGTGGTTGCTTTGTGGTCATTGTTGACGCAGCGCTGAGTGTGGAGGGGAAAGCGGGAGGACTCTTGAGAGAAAAATCCATGGCACCACAGGTGACGAGCGAGAGACGCAGACTCCAGATTTACAGCAGCAGCAGCAGCAGGCATCGTCAGGGTCGGATTCGAATCCACGACCTCCTGTAGACCAGGCGAGGTGGTCAACATCTCCTAGCCACCGTGATGATGAGAGGGGGGAGACACAAACTCCAGATGTACAGCAGCAGCAGGCATCGACAAGGTCGGGATCGAACCGACGACCTCCTGTAGACCAGGCGAGGTGGTCAACATCTCCTAGCCACCGTGATGATGAGAGGGGGGAGACGCAAACTCCAGATGTACAGCAGCAGCAGGCATCGACAAGGTCGGGATCGAACCCACGACCTCCTGTAGACCAGGCGAGGTGGTCAACATCTCCTAGCCACCGTGTCATGTTGGTGGGAGGTCCTTGCAAGCGCTTCCTTGTATTGATATCGGTCTGTTGCTGCTGCTGTTGCTGCTGTTGTTGTTGTTTAGGTCCCATCCCTTTGGGATTCAGATACCAATGCGACCTCACAAGTAAGTGGCTTGCACAGAGACCCGCACAGAGACCCGCACAGAGACCCGCACAGAGACCCGCACAGAGACCCGCACAGAGACCCGCACAGAGACCCGCACAGAGACCCGCACAGAGACCCGCACAGAGACCCGCACAGAGACCCGCACAGAGACCCGCACAGAGACCCGCACAGAGACCCGCACAGAGACCCGCACAGAGACCCGCACAGAGACCCGCACAGAGACCCGCACAGAGACCCGCACAGAGACCCGCACAGAGACCCGCACAGAGACCCGCACAGAGACCCGCACAGAGACCCGCACAGAGACCCGCACACACAAACATACACACGCATCAACTCCAACACACATACATACACGTCAACACACACACGCGCGTCAACACACACACACATACACACGTCAACACACACACATTAACACACACACGCGTCAACACACACACACACACGCGTCAACACACACACACGTCACCACACACACACGCGTCAACACAAACAAACACATACACACACACGTCAACACACACATTAACACACACACACGTTAACACACACACACACGCGTCAACACACACACACACGTTAACACACACACACACGCGTCAACACACACACACACGTTACCACACACACACACGCGTCAACACACACACACGCGTCAACACACACACACGCGTCAACACAAACAAACACATACACACACACGTCAACACACACACACACACTCACGTTACCACACACACACACGTCAACACACACACCCACGCGTGCCCCCTCGCTCCCCCCCCCCCCCCCCCTTGTCGTCACCAGGCAAGACGAGCCACCAGCTGCCCACGGAGGGCTTTGAGTTGGCGTCCAGCGACTTCCCATTCATGCTGACCAACGTGATGACGGTGGCGGGCAACGCCAGCGTCGTGTACGCACGGCACGCCGACACGCGGCGCGTAGCCTCGGGACTCGGCTGGCTTGCTCGGCAGGCAGGTGAGTGGGTGGGTGGGTGAGTGGGTGGGTGGGTGAGTGAGTGGGTGGGTGGTTGAGTGGGTGGGTGGGTGGGTGGGTGAGTGGGTGAGTGGGTGGGTGGGTGGGTGAGTGGGTGGGTGGGTGGTTGAGTGGGTGGTTGAGTGGGTGGGTGAGTGGGTGGGTGGGTGAGTGGGTGAGTGGGGGGGTGGGTGGGTGAGTGAGTGGGTGAGTGGGTGAGTGGGTGAGTGGGTGAGTGGGTGAGTGGGTGGGTGAGTGGGTGGGTGGGTGAGTGGGTGGGTGGGTGGTTGAGGTGGGTGAGTGGGTGGGTGGGTTGGTGAGTGGGTGGGTGAGTGGGTGGGTGAGTGGGTGGGTGGGTGGGTGGGTGAGTGGGTGGGTGGGTGGGTGAGTGGGTGGGTGGGTGGGTGAGTGGGTGGGTGGGTGAGCGGGTGGGTGGGTGAGCGGGTGGGTGGGTGAGCGGGTGGGTGGGTGGGTGAGCGGGTGGGTGGGTGGGTGAGCGGGTGGGTGGGTGGGTGAGCGGGTGGGTGGGTGGGTGGGCGGGTGGGTGGGCGGGCGGGCGGGCGGGCGGGCGGGCGGGCGGGCGGGTGGGTGGGTGGGTGGGTGGGTGTGTGGGTGGGTGGGTGGTTGGCTGGGTGACTGGGTGGGTGGGTGGTTGGCTAGGGGACTGGGTGGGTGGTTGGGTGGGTGACTGGCTGGCTGACTGGGTGTGTGTCTGGGTCCAGTTCCGTGCCTTCACAGCCACCGCCATCGCCGCTACCAACCGCATCTTATTCCGTTTCAATCAACTTTCCCGTCCTTCACCCGCCCCTCCCGTCGGCCCCGGCGGGCCACTCACGGCGGCGCTCAACTAGTTCAGCGCTCGCCCTAGCGGCCCCGTCACGTGCCGCACGGTGGGGACGGGCGGGGCGGGCGGTGAGTGACGGTCACGCGTGTGTGTCTCTGTCCCCAGGGGTCACGTGGCCGGGCGAGGTGCTGGACGCGGAGCAGCTGCTGGTGGACCTGTACCTGCACGCCGGCCACGCTGCACCCTCCTTCACCTCGGCACTCGACAGCCTGGGGGCGGGCACCTGGGACTACGACCAGCGCACGAGGTGGGGGTGGTGGTGGTGGTGGTGGTGGTGGGTTGCCGTGGGTTGCCGTGGGAACCCGTGTTGTGTTGCCGTGGGTTGCCGTGACGGTATTGCCGCGCGCGCGTGTCCAGGTGCGCGTTCCACTGGGACCACGATGTGCGCGTGTGCGCCCTGCGCTCCGTGCGCTGCCTCTGCTTCTGCCTGTGCGACTGCCTCTGCCCGGCGCTGGGGGTCCCCGTCACGGAGGCCCACGTGCCCTCGCTGGGGCCACCGTCACGGAGGCCCACGGGCCCGACGGCGCTGGGGGCCACCGTCACGGAGGCCCACGTGCCGTCGCTGGGGCCACCGTCACGGAGGCCCACGGGCCCGACGGCGCTGGGGGCCACCGTCACGGAGGCCCACGTGCCCTCGCTGGGGCCACCGTCACGGAGGCCCACGGGCCCGACGGCGCTGGGGGCCACCGTCACGGAGGCCCACGTGCCGTCGCTGGGGCCACCGTCACGGAGGCCCACGGGCCCGACGGCGCTGGGGGTCCCCGTCACGGAGGCCCACGTCCCCTCGCTGAGGTCGCCGTCGGAGCAACACGCTGGCGTCACCTGGCAGCGCCGGGCGGAGGTGAGCGAGGACAGAGCGGTGAGTGCGCGGTGAGGGTGGTGAGGGTGGTGAGAGCGTGGTGAGTGTGGTGTGAGCGGTGAGGGCGTGGTGAGTGTGGTGTGAGCGGTGAGGGCGTGGTGAGTGTGGTGTGAGCGGTGAGGGCGTGGTGAGTGTGGTGTGAGCGGTGAGGGCGTGGTGAGTGGGGTGTGAGCGGTGAGGGTGTGGTGAGTGTGGTGTGAGCGGTGAGGGCGTGGTGAGTGTGGTGTGAGCGGTGAGGGCGTGGTGAGTGGCGTGAGTGCGGTGAGTGCCGTGAGATCTGTGAGTGCGGTGAGGTTGGTGTGAGTGGTGGTGGTGGCGGCGGTGTGGTCGCCACGGTGATGATGGTGATGACGGTGTGGTCCCCACGGTGATGGTGGTGATGGCGGTGACGGCGGTGATGGTGGTGATGGCGGTGACGGCGGTGGTTTGCGCTTCAGGCCTCGTCCGCGGCGGAACCCTCCCCGCTCAAGGAAACTCCCCGCGGCCTGTCCCGCCCGCTCCCGGACACCCTGGCGGACCGCCACCACCCTGACTGGGACTCGAGCTTCCCCCCGCTGGGCCGGGCACAGCCCCCAGGCGAGGCGGGGGCTTGGGCCCGCTCCGGCCACCACCACCGCAGCAGCATCACCACCGGCTTGGGGAGGAGCCGTGGACCTCCGGCTGTGGCGGCGGCGGTGGATCGACTGCAGCAGTGGCAGCTGGTAGGAAAGATGTGATGAACCACGCAAAAAAAAACTACACTTGTTTGCACCATTGGAACCTCATTTGCCAGTAAAAATATGATAATTGTTTTTGTACCCTTCTATTTGGCAACAAAACTGACACCTCTGGTCCAAACCCATGTGAGACTAGGCTCTAAGGAAAGCTGTCTCGGGTGTGGACCAATCAACTTCAAGGACAGTGCATACATTATCAGAGTTGTGTTTTTTGTTTGCATTACGACTGCAGGTATTGTGGTCTATGCAAACATGACTCCTTGTAAAAAAAATGCGTCAGTTTTGTTGCCAGATAGAAGGGTAAAAAAACAATTATCATATTTTTTTACTGGCAAATGAGGTTCCAATGGTGTGAATTCTTACCCCGAGCTCTCATACTCTGATGGTGCATTGTCTTTGTGTTGTGCGCCTTTTGGCGTCATCTGGTCCAAACCCATGTGAGACTAGGCTCTAAGGAAAGCTGTCTCGGGTGTGGACCAATCAACTTCAAGGACAGTGCATACATTATCAGAGTTGTGTCTTTAGTTTGCATTATGACTGCAGGTATTGTGGTCTATGCAAACATGACTCCTTGTAAAAAAGGTGTCAGTTTTGTTGCCAGATAGAAGGGTAAAGAACCAATTATCATACTACACTTGTTTGGCCAATCTTATTTGACAGACAACTATTACAGGTTCACCATGTTCAGTTGTTTTCACAGGTTGAGTCACAAACCGTACCTCTCCATAACAAAGGCTCACCCTCTTTAAGCTTCACCTGACCATATGAATTAAAAGTGTGCTGTACTTGCCCAGTCCCCCCCCCCCCTCTCCAACCATTATATATAAACGGAGTGGTAGCTCTTGTAATCTCTCATTTACTTGATACGGCTGTCGTGGCTGTGACGGTTTCCACCTGAAGACGGAAGCTTGTGTTGCCTCCGAAACGTCGTGATTTTTTATTTTTTTATTATACTTTTATTAATTTTAATGTTTTTACCTACACGGTGACTTTACCGAAAAAACCCACGAGTTTGAATCCTTGCAGTCACGAAAGCTTCATATCTAGAATGAAGCCGTTAGGTTGTTGACGCTGGTGGCGGTGTCGTTATCGTCATGGTGATTATCATCGTCGTCGTCATGGTGATTATCATCGTCGTCATGGTGATTATCATCGTCGTCGTCATGGTGATTATCATCGTCGTCGTCATGGTGATTATCATCGTCGTCGTCATGGTGATTATCATCGTCGTCAACGCCTGCGTTGTTTCGGCAGGGACACGCGGCTCTCCGCTCCGACCCACCGGGCCGTGGAGCCTCCTTGGACCGGCCTGACGGCAGTGCCCCTGCACCGCCACCAGGCTGGGCACGGCCGTCAGGCGAGGAGCAGGAGGCGGCTGATCGGCAGGCCTTGCGTTCCCTCCTCAGCATGGGGAGAGGCTCCATCGCTCGCTAAGGAGAGGCGGAAACGCTCACTCGCTCAGTCTCTTCCCCCCCCCAGCGGCGATGGTTACTACTTGCACAACACACACCCATCGCCACGCGCAACCGGGTTCTCATTTGAGGCCTAGTCGACCTAGGGGGGGAGGCCCAGGACCGGTTCAGATAATCGTCGCGGGTCGGTTGTTGGCCATGAGCGGGAATCGAACTCGGGTCGCCGGGTTCGTAGCGCTAACCACTATACTACCGCGACACAAACGCACACTCACATACACACACTCACACATGCACACACTCATACACACACACTCACATACTTAAACTCACTCACAACAACAACCGCCATTCGCCACTAAGTGGCGGTGACGTCACCACGACGCTTGTGCCAGGCCATGTGCACCTTGAGGCTGCCACGTGAAGTGTCGAACGCCCGCTGGCAGGAGGTCACGGGGCAGACCCAGCAGGTGCCACGGGTCGACTGACCGATATGACCGAGATGACTGGCTGATGCACCACCTGTGCCCCCTACTGTGCCAACTTGCTGCGCTTTATCCACCCGGCGCTCCGCTCGTTGTTGTGAGCGTCGCTCCTCCGCCCTCCGTTGTTGTTGGAGGGCGACTGCCTCCAACTGCCCAGTAGCGTCCTTCACGAGCCTCCTCCACTGAGGCCGATCTTGACACCGCTGGTACCAGTCATCGGCAAGTCCACTCAGCTCCACGTCCTCCTGTACCACGTCACTCCATCTCCTCTCTAGCCCGTGTCACTCACACACTCACCCACTCACTCAGCTCCACGTCCTCCTGTACCACATCACTCCATCTCTTCTCTAGCCCGTGCCGTGCCCGTTTAGCCCCCTCGATCCGGCCGAACAAAAGCTGTTTAGGCATGCGGTGGCTGGGCATGCGGGCTACATGACCCAGCCAACGCAGCCTTGCCTGCCGGAGGAGCTCACCGATGGGACTTTGCCCAGATCTTTCAAGGATTTGTGAGCTCCTCACACAATCCAGCCCGCAGGTTAAACCCCAGGATGGATCGTAGGCAGGCCAGCCTAAATGTTTCCACACACTCGCATATACACACACACACACTTACACACTCACATACACACACACACATATACATATACACACACACACGCATAAACACTCTCACACACTCATACACACACACTCAGATACACACTCACACACTTACATACTCACACACTCGTATATACATATACACACCCTCACATACACACACACTCACATACACACACACACTCACATACACATACACACACTCACATACACACACACTCACACATACACACATACTCACACACACTCACATACACACATACACACACACACACTCACATACACACACATACACGCTTACTCACACACTCACATATACATAAACACTCACATATACATACACTCACACACACTCACATATACACACTCACACACTCACATATACATACACTCACACACACTCACATACACATACACACTCACACACACTCACACACACTCGTATATACATATACACACACTCACACACTCACATACACACACATACACACTTACACACACATACACACACACACACTCACATACTCACACATTCGTATATACACACACTCACACACTCACATACACACACTCACATACACACACTCACATATACATACACTCACACACACACATACACACTCACACACACTCGTATATACATATACACACACTCACATACACACTTACACACTCACATACACACTCACACACACTCACACACTTGCATATACACACTCACACACTCACATATACACACTCACACACTCACATACACACACACACACTCGCATATACACACACACTCACACACTCACATATACACACACACTCACACACTCACATATACACACTCACACACTCACATACACACACACTCACACACTCACATATACACACTCACACACTCGCATATACACACACACTCACACACTCACATATACACACTCACACACTCACATACACACACATACACACTCACACACACACTCACATACACTCGTATATACATATACACACACTCACATATACATACACTCACACACACACTCACACACACACTCACACACACACTCACACACACACACACACTCACACACTCACTCACACACTCACACGCACACTGACACGCACACACACTCACACACACACTCACTCACACGCACACACACACTCACACGCACACTGACACGCACACACACTCACACACACACGCACACACACGCACACACACACTCACACTTACACACACACTCACATACTCACACACTCGTATATACACACACTCACACACTCACATACACACACTCACATACACTCACACACTCACATATACACTCACACACACTCACATACACACTTACACACTCACATACACACTCACACACACTCACACACTCGCATATACACACACACTCACACACTCACATATACACACTCACACACTCACATACACACACATACACACTCACACACACTCACACACACTCGTATATACATATACACACACTCACATATACATACACTCACACACACACACTCACATACACACTTACACACACACACTCACACACACTCGCACACACTCACATACACACTTACACACTCACATACACACACTCACACACACACTCACACATACACACTCACACACACACTCACTCGCACACACACTCACACACACACTCACACACACACTCACATACACACTCACACACACACTCACACACACACACACACTCACACACACTCACACACACACTCACTCACACGCACTCACACACTCACTCACACACTCACACGCACACTGACACGCACACACACTCACACACACACTAACTCACACGCACGCACACGCACACTCACACGCACACTGACACGCACACACACTCACACACACACTCACACACACTCACACACACTCACACACACACTCACTCACACACTCACACGCACACTGACACGCACACACACTCACACACACACTCACTCACACGCACACACACACTCACACGCACACTGACACGCACACACACTCACACGCACACACACTCACACACACTCACACACACTCACACACACACTCACACACACTCACACACACACTCGTATATATGTAATAAAGGACTCCTTCACAGTGTCGATCTCCGTTGTCCTTTATTTGGGTTTGTGTAAATCTCGCTCCCACGGCGTCCTCGCTCAGCCCCACGTCTCATACCTCCGTCGATCACTCCACAGCCACCCTGCTGCTCCACCTGCAGCCTCCCTGCTGCTCCACCTGCAGCCTCACTGCTGCTCCACCTGCAGCCTCACTGCTGCTCCACCTGCAGCCTCACTGCTCCACCTGCAGCCTCACTGCTGCTCCACCTGCAGCCTCACTGCTGCTCCACCTGCAGCCTCACTGCTGCTCCACCTGCAGCCTCACTGCTGCTGCACCTGCAGCCTCACTGCTGCTCCACCTGCAGCCTCACTGCTGCTCCACCTGCAGCCTCACTGCTGCTCCACCTGCAGCCTCACTGCTGCTCCACCTGCAGCCACACTGCTGCTCCACCTGCAGCCTCACTGCTGCTCCACCTGCAGCCTCACTGCTGCTCCACCTGCAGCCTCACTGCTGCTCCACCTGCAGCCTCACTGCTGCTGCACCTGCAGCCTCACTGCTGCTGCACCTGCAGCCTCACTGCTCCACCTGCAGCCTCACTGCTGCTCCACCTGCAGCCTCACTGCTGCTCCACCTGCAGCCTCACTGCTGCTCCACCTGCAGCCTCACTGCTGCTCCACCTGCAGCCTCACTGCTGCTCCACCTGCAGCCTCACTGCTCCACCTGCAGCGTCACTGCTGCTGCACCTGCAGCCTCACTGCTGCTCCACCTGCAGCCTCACTGCTCCACCTGCAGCCTCACTGCTGCTCCACCTGCAGCGTCACTGCTGCTCCACCTGCAGCCTCACTGCTGCTCCACCTGCAGCGTCACTGCTCCACCTGCAGCCTCACTGCTGCTCCACCTGCAGCCTCACTGCTGCTCCACCTGCAGCCTCACTGCTGCTCCACCTGCAGCCTCACTGCTGCTCCACCTGCAGCCTCACTGCTGCTCCACCTGCAGCCTCACTGTTGCTCCACCTGCAGCCACACTGCTGCTCCACCTGCAGCCTCACTGCTGCTCCACCTGCAGCCTCACTGCTCCACCTGCAGCCTCACTGCTCCACCTGCAGCCACACTGCTGCTCCACCTGCAGCCTCACTGCTGCTGCACCTGCAGCCTCACTGCTGCTCCACCTGCAGCCTCACTGCTGCTCCACCTGCAGCCTCACTGCTGCTCCACCTGCAGCCTCACTGCTGCTCCACCTGCAGCCACACTGCTGCTCCACCTGCAGCCTCACTGCTGCTGCACCTGCAGCCTCACTGCTGCTCCACCTGCAGCCTCACTGCTGCTCCACCTGCAGCCTCACTGCTGCTCCACCTGCAGCCTCACTGCTGCTCCACCTGCAGCCACACTGCTGCTCCACCTGCAGCCTCACTGCTGCTCCACCTGCAGCCTCACTGCTGCTCCACCTGCAGCCTCACTGCTGCTCCACCTGCAGCCTCACTGCTGCTGCACCTGCAGCCTCACTGCTGCTGCACCTGCAGCCTCACTGCTGCTCCACCTGCAGCCTCACTGCTGCTCCACCTGCAGCCTCACTGCTGCTCCACCTGCAGCCTCACTGCTGCTCCACCTGCAGCCTCACTGCTGCTCCACCTGCAGCCTCACTGCTGCTCCACCTGCAGCGTCACTGCTCCACCTGCAGCGTCACTGCTGCTGCACCTGCAGCCTCACTGCTGCTCCACCTGCAGCCTCACTGCTCCACCTGCAGCCTCACTGCTGCTCCACCTGCAGCGTCACTGCTGCTCCACCTGCAGCCTCACTGCTGCTCCACCTGCAGCGTCACTGCTCCACCTGCAGCCTCACTGCTGCTCCACCTGCAGCCTCACTGCTGCTCCACCTGCAGCCTCACTGCTGCTCCACCTGCAGCCTCACTGCTGCTCCACCTGCAGCCTCACTGCTGCTCCACCTGCAGCCTCACTGTTGCTCCACCTGCAGCCACACTGCTGCTCCACCTGCAGCCTCACTGCTGCTCCACCTGCAGCCTCACTGCTCCACCTGCAGCCTCACTGCTCCACCTGCAGCCACACTGCTGCTCCACCTGCAGCCTCACTGCTGCTGCACCTGCAGCCTCACTGCTGCTCCACCTGCAGCCTCACTGCTGCTCCACCTGCAGCCTCACTGCTGCTCCACCTGCAGCCTCACTGCTGCTCCACCTGCAGCCACACTGCTGCTCCACCTGCAGCCTCACTGCTGCTGCACCTGCAGCCTCACTGCTGCTCCACCTGCAGCCTCACTGCTCCACCTGCAGCCACACTGCTGCTGCACCTGCAGCCACACTGCTGCTCCACCTGCAGCCTCACTGCTGCTCCACCTGCAGCCTCACTGCTGCTGCACCTGCAGCCTCACTGCTGCTCCACCTGCAGCGTCACTGCTGCTCCACCTGCAGCCTCACTGCTGCTGCACCTGCAGCCACACTGCTGCTCCACCTGCAGCCTCACTGCTGCTCCACCTGCAGCCTCACTGCTGCTCCACCTGCAGCCTCACTGCTGCTCCACCTGCAGCCTCACCGCTGCTCCACCTGCAGCCTCACTGCTGCTCCACCTGCAGCCTCACTGCTGCTCCACCTGCAGCCACACTGCTGCTCCACCTGCAGCCACACTGCTGCTCCACCTGCAGCCTCACTGCTGCTCCACCTGCAGCCTCACTGCTGCTCCACCTGCAGCCTCACCGCTGCTCCACCTGCAGCCTCACCGCTGCTCCACCTGCAGCCTCACCGCTGCTCCACCTGCAGCGTCACCGCTGCTCCACCTGCAGCCTCACCGCTGCTCCACCTGCAGCCTCACCGCTGCTCCACCTGCAGCCTCACTGCTGCTCCACCTGCAGCCTCACCGCTGCTCCACCTGCAGCCTCACTGCTGCTCCACCTGCAGCCTCACTGCTGCTCCACCTGCAGCCTCACCCCTGCTCCACCTGCAGCCTCACCGCTGCTCCACCTGCAGCCTCACCGCTGCTCCACCTGCAGCCACACTGCTGCTCCACCTGCAGCCACACTGCTGCTCCACCTGCAGCCTCACTGCTGCTCCACCTGCAGCCTCACTGCTGCTCCACCTGCAGCCTCACTGCTGCTCCACCTGCAGCCTCACTGCTGCTCCACCTGCAGCCTCACTGCTGCTCCACCTGCAGCGTCACTGCTGCTCCACCTGCAGCCTCACTGCTGCTCCACCTGCAGCCTCACTGCTGCTCCACCTGCAGCCTCACCGCTGCTCCACCTGCAGCCTCACTGCTGCTCCACCTGCAGCCACACTGCTGCTCCACCTGCAGCCTCACTGCTGCTCCACCTGCAGCCTCACTGCTGCTCCACCTGCAGCCACACTGCTGCTCCACCTGCAGCCTCACTGCTGCTCCACCTGTATATACACACACATACACTCACATACACTACACTACCGCTCCCCCTGTACACACACATACAGACACAAAGATACCCCGTGTAGCCTTAACTACTTACACAACACACACCCAATCGCCACACACACACCTATGTCTCTCTCCCAGTGGCGATGTTCCTGAAGAAGGGCCCGTGGGCCGAAACGTCGCGTTCGCGTGCCCCCCCCCCCCCCCCCGGTGAAAGATCCCACGTTCACGCGGTGGGGGTGGAGGGTGATTTGACGCGTGGTCGACTGACGCGTGGTCGACTGACGCGTGGTCGACTGACGCGTGGCCGACTGACGCGTGGCCGACTGCCGCGTGGCCGACTGCCGCGTGGCCGACTGCCGCGTGGCCGACGGACGCGTGGCCGACGGACGCGCGGTCGACTGACGCGCGGTCGACTGCCGCGCGGTCGACTGCCGCGCGGTCGACTGCCGCGCGGCCGACTGCCGCGCGGCCGACTGACGCGCGGCCGACTGACGCGCGGTCGACTGCCGCGCGGTCGACTGCCGCGCGGCCGACTGCCGCGCGGCCGACTGCCGCGCGGCCGACTGACGCGCGGCCGACTGCCGCGCGGCCGACTGCCGCGCGGCCGACTGCCGCGCGGCCGACTGCCGCGCGGCCGACTGCCGCGCGGTCGACTGCCGCGCGGTCGACTGCCGCGCGGTCGACTGCCGCGCGGTCGACTGCCGCGTGGCCGACTGCCGCGCGGTCGACTGACGCGCGGTCGAGATGTTACCTTTCGCTTCAACTTGAGTACAACGCGTTGACTTTGATCGCCGGTTAGAATGCGCGGTGAACGTCTCTAACCCCAAAACCTCTCCGTGGGCGGTGATAATGCGCGTGAACAAACACACGTTAACGATACACGTTAACACTACTCGTTGACGCGAATCATTAACATGTATGCTGTTAACACTACGCGTTAATGACACGTTAATATCACACGTTAATGATACACGCTGACACTACACGTTAACACTGCACGTTAACGATACACGTTGACACTACGCGTTAACGCTACACGTTAACGATACACGTTGACACTACGCGTTAATAGCACACACGTTATGTTTCCCCTTACGTAGCGTCTGGAATTTTTCCTTTCGTCAGCCAGGGTCACTCCACTGCTGGATTGAGGCCTCCAACACAGGCCTGTCATCAGCCAGGGTCACTCCACTGCTGGATTGAGGCCTCCAACACAGGCCTGTCATCAGCCAGGGTCACTCCACTGCTGGATTGAGGCCTCCAACACAGGCCTGTCATCAGCCAGGGTCACTCCACTGCTGGATTGAGGCCTCCAACACAGGCCTGTCCTCAGCCAGGGTCACTCCACTGCTAGATTGAGGCCTCTAACCCAGGCCTGTCATCAGCCAGGGTCACTCCACTGCTGGATTGAGGCCTCCAACACAGGCCTGTCATCAGCCAGGGTCACTCCACTGCTGGATTGAGGCCTCCAACACAGGCCTGTCCTCAGCCAGGGTCACTCCACTGCTAGATTGAGGCCTCTAACCCAGGCCTGTCATCAGCCAGGGTCACTCCACTGCTGGATTGAGGCCTCCAACACAGGCCTATGTAACCACCAGCCAGGGTCACTCCACTGCTGGATTGAGGCCAAACAACAACAACGCACACAAAGTACTTTTCGAAGATACTTTACTGACGCGCGGACCAACAAGGCAGGCTCGCCACCAAATACGCACTTTGTCGGGGTGGTTAACGGGGCAAACAACAGATTCGTAGGCTGGGAAGGAATTAAATTACATCAATTGGACTTTAGTTTTTTTACGCTTCGAGACCGAGGAAGGACACCCCCTGGGAGAGGGGGCGGGGGTTGGGGGTCCTTAAGGGACCGGCGTCTTCAAGACGCTGGGGGGTGGGGGGGTGTGTGTGTGTGGGGGGGTGTGTGTGTGTGGGGGGGGGGGGGTGTGTCTCTATGTTGAGACCGTGGGGACACTGGGAGAGGTTCTCACAGCAGAATTCCGCCCCCAGAGAACTCCAAACTCTGCACACCGCACGCAGAGACACGCAGAGACACGGCATTATCAGCATCTCTCCCCTGTCTCTCTCCCCCCCCCCCCCCCCCGTGTCTCTCCCCCGTGTCTCGTGTCTCTCCCCCCCCCCCCCCCCGTGTCTGTCTCTCCCCCCTGTGTGTGTCTCTCCCCCCTGTGTGTGTCTCCCCCCCGTGTCTCTCTCCCCCGTGTCTCTCTCCCCCGTGTCTCTCCCCCCCGTGTCTCTCCCCCCCGTGTCTCTCCCCCCCGTGTCTCTCCCCCCGTGTCTCTCTCCCCCCGTGTCTCTCCCCCCGTGTCTCTCCCCCGTGTCTCTCCCCCCCCGTGTCTCTCTCCCCCGTGTCCCTCTCCCCCGTGTCTCTCTCCCCCGTGTCCCTCTCCCCCGTGTGACTCTCCCCCCCCGTGTCTCTCCCCCCCCCGTGTGTCTCTCCCCCCCGTGTCTCTCCCCCCGTGTCTCTCCCCCCCGTGTGTCTCTCCCCCGTGTCTCTCCCCCCCGTGTCTCTCCCCCCGTGTCTCTCCCCCCCGTGTGTCTCTCCCCCCCGTGTCTCTCTCCCCCGTGTCTCTCTCCCCCGTGTCTCTCCCCCCGTGTCAATCCCCCCCGTGTGTCTCTCCCCCCCCGTGTCTCTCTCCCCCGTGTCTCTCCCCCCGTGTCTCTCTCCCCCGTGTCTCTCCCCCCGTGTCTCTCCCCCCCGTGTGTCTCTCCCCCCCGTGTGTCTCTCCCCCCCCGTGTCTCTCCCCCCCGTGTCTCTCCCCCCCGTGTCTCTCCCCCCCGTGTCTCTCCCCCCGTGTCTCTCCCCCGTGTCTCTCCCCCCCGTGTCTCTCCCCCCGTGTCTCTCCCCCCGTGTCTCTCCCCCCCGTGTGTCTCTCCCCCCCCGTGTCTCTCTCCCCCCCGTGTCTCTCCCCCCGTGTCTCTCCCCCCCGTGTGTCTCTCTCCCCCGTGTCTCTCTCCCCCGTGTCTCTCTCCCCCGTGTCTCTCCCCCCCGTGTCTCTCCCCCCCGTGTGTCTCTCCCCCCCCGTGTCTCTCTCCCCCGTGTCCCTCTCCCCCGTGTCTCTCTCCCCCGTGTCTCTCTCCCCCGTGTCTCTCCCCCCCCGTGTCTCTCTCCCCCGTGTCCCTCTCCCCCGTGTGACTCTCCCCCCCCGTGTCTCTCCCCCCCGTGTGTCTCTCCCCCCCCGTGTCTCTCTCCCCCGTGTCCCTCTCCCCCGTGTCTCTCTCCCCCGTGTCTCTCTCCCCCGTGTCACTCCCCCCCGTGTCTCTCTCCCCCGTGTCTCTCTCCCCCGTGTCTCTCCCCCCGTGTCTCTCCCCCCCGTGTCTCTCTCCCCCGTGTCTCTCCCCCCCGTGTGTCTCTCCCCCCCCGTGTCTCTCTCCCCCGTGTCTCTCTCCCCCGTGTCCCTCTCCCCCGTGTCTCTCTCCCCCGTGTCTCTCCCCCCCGTGTCTCTCTCCCCCGTGTCTCTCCCCCCCGTGTCTCTCCCCCCCCGTGTCTCTCCCCCCGTGTCTCTCCCCCCCGTGTGTCTCTCCCCCCCCGTGTCCCTCTCCCCCGTGTCCCTCTCCCCCGTGTCTCTCTCCCCCGTGTCTCTCCCCCCCGTGTCTCTCTCCCCCGTGTCTCTCCCCCCCGTGTCTCTCCCCCCGTGTCTCTCCCCCCCGTGTGTCTCTCCCCCCCGTGTGTCTCTCCCCCGTGTCTCTCTCCCCCGTGTCTCTCCCCCCGTGTCTCTCCCCCCCGTGTGTCTCTCCCCCCCCATGTCTCTCTCCCCCGTGTCTCTCCCCCGTGTCTCTCCCCCCCGTGTCTCTCCCCCCCGTGTGTCTCTCCCCCCCGTGTGTCTCTCCCCCGTGTCTCTCCCCCCCGTGTCTCTCTCCCCCGTGTCCCTCTCCCCCGTGTGACTCTCCCCCCCCGTGTCTCTCCCCCCCGTGTGTCTCTCCCCCCCCGTGTCTCTCTCCCCCGTGTCTCTCTCCCCCGTGTCCCTCTCCCCCGTGTCTCTCTCCCCCGTGTCTCTCCCCCCCGTGTCTCTCTCCCCCCCGTGTGTCTCTCCCCCCCGTGTCTCTCTCCCCCGTGTCCCTCTCCCCCGTGTGACTCTCCCCCCCGTGTCTCTCCCCCCCGTGTCTCTCTCCCCCGTGTCTCTCC